>NW_006921733.1:1648720-1651456 GCF_000298275.1 Orycteropus afer afer
TATATATATATATATATATATATATATATATATGTAAAACTAGGTTTACAGGTCTGATCAAGACTGGTAAGACTGGTGAAACAACCAAGACTATGGCCCTGAATCATCCTTGGGGCCTGGAACTGAAATTAACTCCCAGGACTTAATTAACTCTGAGCCAAACAATAGACAGGCCTATGAGTTGAGAACATGCACCAGGGAGAAGCATTCCTTAGAACAATCTACCATGTGATATCAGAAGGCCAGCACAGTGTGAATATAGGGAGGCAAGAATGATGCAGAGTAAATGAAACCACAGGAAGGAAGTGGGAGAAGTGCTATTACATATGGAGAGTGTAACCAGTGTTACAAAACAAAGTGTGTATGAACTGTTGAATGTAAAATGAATCTACTTTGTAAAATTTCACCCAACTTACAATAAAAAGTTAAAAATCAAAAAAAAAAAAAAAGAAGAGAAAAACATTTGTAAAAATAAAATTGAAAACAAACAAACAAACAAAAACAATATTTGGGACACAGTAAAAACAGTGATCAGAGAGCAATTATAGCAACATAAACACATATCAAAAATAGAAGGAAAAAAACTAAAATATTATCCAAACAACTCAAACATTGAAAAAAAAAAAAGAGAAAATAGTAAAAAAGCCCCACCCAAAAAAAAAGGAGAGAAAAAAGAAAGGAAATAATAAATATTAGAGTAGAAATAAATGAAATAGAAAAAGCAAAAGGACTAGAAGTTAGTTCTTAGAAAAGATTAATAAAATTGACAAACCATTGGCAAATGTATCAAAGGAAAAGAAGCAGATGACACAAAACACACACAAAAACAAATGAAATGGGTGGCAGTACAACACAACCAACTGAAATAAAGTGCATAGTAACAGCGTATTATAAAGAGATGTACACCAACAAATTTCAAAACCTAGAATAAATGGACAAACTTTCAGAAATACATTTCCTACATAACTAACCTGACAATAGGTAGAAAATTTGGACAGACATATAACAAAAGAAGAAAATAAAAAATCTCATAAAAAACTCACAACAACGACAGTCCTCACCCAAACAGCTTAACTGATGAATTCTACCAGATATCAGACTAAAACAAACCAAATCTATGGCCATTGAGTCAATTCCGACTCATAGCAATCCCCATTGGGTTTCCAAGGTGGAAAATCTTTACAAATTTGTGGTAGTTAAGGTTGATGTCAACTTGGCTGGGCCTAGTTGAGTGGTTAGGCAGCTGGAGGTAGTTTTTCCCCATGGTGAGACTGGCAATAAACTACATGGTGGAATCTGCCATGAGCAACTGAGTATGTTTTATGGATGTGATCTTCTTCCCATATATAAGGAGAAGTTTTGGGACTGGTCTTTAGCTTTTTGACATGCTTGAAACCTGCATGTAGTCAAGTTGTTGTTCAGCAGCCTGCCATGGCCTACCAATCTTGCAAGTTCTTCTGGACTAAAATTAGTGGCCTGCCATGTTGTTTGGTAACATTGGGACTGTGCCTTCTTACTTGTTGGCCTTGGGTTTGTTAATCTCAGCAGCCAGCTGCTGTCTGAGTGAAGAAAAATCCTCCAACTTCAGTGGGCCAGGAGTAGGAAACACAGCTGAAGCCCAAGGTTGAGGGGATTTCACCTAGCCCATAGAGCCTGGCACTTTGAACTTGGCTTAAAGCCTCCAAAATTGTGAGAATAAACTTCTGTTTGTTGAAGCCATCCCATTTGTGGTATTTTCTTGTCAAAGTGGCACTAGGTAACCACAACTGAAGTAGATTGCCCAGTCTTCTTTCCAAGGAGTTTGAACCATTAATTTTCTAGTTAACTGTCAAATGCCTTAGACACTGCACCACCAGAGCTCTCTTTCTACTCAACCTATTCCAGAATATAGAGAAGTATGAAATACTTCCGAATGATTTCTATGAAGTGAGCATAAACCTAATTGCAAATCTAGGCAAAGACACCAATAAAACAGAAAATTATTAACTAAAGTCCCTCATGAACATAGACATAAAAATTCTCAACTAAATCTTAGCCAAGAGAATCCAACCAAATCTCAAAGCAAAATAAAGCATTACGAACATGTAGGATTTGTAGCAGGTATGCAAGGATGGTTCAGTATTAGAGGAGAAATCAATGTTATCCACAACATAAATAAAACAAAGGGAAAGAATCATATGATCATATCAATTGTGCAGAAAAGGAATTTGATAAAATCAAAAACTCTTTCATGATAAAAACACTCAACACAATAGGAATAGAAAGGAATCTCTGCAATATAATTAAGGCTGTATATACAAAATCAATGGCCAACATTCTTAACAGAGAGAGATTGAAAACATTTCCCTTGCAAATGAAAATGAGATAAGGATCACCACAGTTATTCAATATTGTAAGAACGACTACCCAGAGCAATAAACCAAGAAAGGAAAATAAAGGCATCCAAATTGGAAAAGGAGAAGTTAAACTATCTCTATATGAAGATATGACCCCATACATAATAACTCCTAGGGACTCAAGGAAAAAAAAAAAAAAAACTTTAACTAACTGAACAATTCAGTAAAGTAGTAGCCCTCAAAATCAATAGACAAAAATCAGTTGGATTCCTTTACACTAACAAAGAGAACTCAGAAAAGGAAATCAGGAAAACAATGTCATTTACAATAACCACCAAAAAGATGAAATAGTTAGGAATAAATCTAACTAGACATACAAAGACCTACACACACACAAAAA
>NW_006921733.1:1653829-1662507 GCF_000298275.1 Orycteropus afer afer
TTTGGTCAATGACATGAGACAAATTATATGTGAACTGCTGTATGAAAAGTGAATTTACTCTGTAAATCTTCACCCAAATCCTAATAAAAAAAAATTAAAATTAAAAAAAAAAGAAACCAAAAGAGATCTACATAAATGGAATAATATATCATTTCCATGGATAAGACTGATGATTGTGAAAATATCATTCAGTATTACTCAAAGCAATCTACAGATACAATGCAAACTTGATCCAAATTCCATCATTTTGCTTTAAAGAGATGGAAAAAATATTCATCTACTTTATAGGGAAAGGAAAGAGACCTAGGGTAAGCAAAGCACTACTAAAGAAGATCAAAATAGGAAGCCTCACTCTCCCTAATCTGAGAACCCACTATGCAGATGTGGTACTCAAAACACGTTGGTGTTGTACAATAACAAACACATAGACCAGTGGAACAGAATTGAGAACCCAGAAATAAATCCATCCAGCTATGGACACCTGATCTTTGACAAAGGGCTAAAACTCATTAAACAGGGAAGACAGTATTTTTAACAAATGGTGCTGGCAAAACTGGATATCCATTTGAAGAAAATGAAGCAAGAGTCATTTCTCACACTACATACAAAAATGAACTCAAGATGGATCAAAGAGCTAAATGTAAAACCTAGAACCATAAAGACTATCTGAGAAAAAATACAGACAAACTTTGGGGCCTAAATACATGTCATAAATACACTATCAAATATAACTAAAAACACACAAATAGCAGAAAAACTAGATATCTGGGACATCCTAAAAATTAAACACTTATGCCCATCAAAAGATTTTACCAAAAAAGTAAAAAGAGAATCTACACCTCAACAACAAAAAGAAAAATATCTGATCAATAAATTGGCAGAGGACATGTACAGACACTTTATCAAAGCAGACATTCAGGTGGCCAACAAAGCCATGAATAAATGCTTGCAATCATTATCCATTAGGAAGATATAAATCAAAACAACAATGAGCTATCATCTCACCCCAACATTAATAGCAAAGTTAAAAATATAAAAAATGCTGTCAAGGATGTGGAAAGATTAGATCTAAATATTTCCACAGGGTATGTACCATTTTACCACCCCACGAGGAGTATTTTAGATAAGATCTTGGATTCGTCATTCTTTGGAGACAACAGCCAGTTTACTGCCTGCCGGGCTTGAGCTGCTCAGCTCCTGTGGCTGCAAGAGTCAGGAAAAGCCTTCAGCTTGATGCTTGATCCATAAATAAATAGTATTTATTATCTAAAATATTCCTGGTGGGGTGGTAAAATGGTACATACCCTGTGGAAAACAGTATGGTGCATCCTTAAAAGTTAGAAATAGAAACTCCATTTTATCAAGAAATCCTACTGTATTAGACTGGGTTCTTTAGAGAAACAAAACCAGTAAAGCTTATATATATGTATATATAGAGAAATTTATCTTAGGAAAATGGCTCACACACTTATAGAAGCTGGCAAGTCCAAAATTCCTGGATCAAGCATTAAGCTGAAGGCTTTTCCCAACACTTGCAGCTGCAGGGGCTGAGCAGCTCAAGGCTGGCAGGCAGTAAACTGGCTGTTGTCTCCAATGAATGACAAATCCAAGATCTTCAGGCCAAATGGTGGATTGTTCACATACAGATAATTGTAGGCAGCACAACAGAATCCCAGTCCACAGAAGAATGTCTCTTTTCCCAGGATGTCCATAGATATACTGGAAGCAGGCCACACCTCTAGGGAAACTCCCTTTCAACAGATTGGCTGCTCAAAACAAAATCGTCTGATCCCATTATGGAAATAACCATATCACAACAGATTAAACCACACAGAATTGTGGTCCAGCCAAGTTGACACACAGCTCCAACTATCACACCCACTACTGGGTATATATCCTACAGAAAAGAGCCAAGACACAAATAGATATGTACACAATCATGTTCATTGCAACACTATTCACAATAGGGAAAAAAAAAAAAAAAGGAAACAACCTAAATACTCATCAATGGATGAATGGATAAACAACCTCTGGTAAATACCCACAATGGGATATATTGCAACATTAAAAAATAATGATGATTCTGGGAAACATGGATGAACCTGGAAGACATTATGCTGAGTGAAAAAAGCCAATCACAAAAGGACAAATATTTACTATTATAGCAATATTGTGGTAGCTTCTTGGCCACAGCCATCTACCCAGAGGGAGCAAGTAGTTAGTTAGCCCTGTGCACTTGAGACCATGGTTGCAGGTAACATCAAGCTCAATTGGCACAACATACTACACAAAAACATTGGTTTACATCCTAGTTTGGTGAGTAGTGACTGGGACCTTAAAAGCTTGCAAGTGGCAATCTAAATGCAATGATGAATCTCTCTTTATCCAGAGCAAAGAAAAATGAAGAAAATCAAAGTCTCATGGAAGCAATTAGTCTAATGGACTAGTTGACTACGTGATCCTCAGCCTATATGACCAAGAGACCAGAAGAATTAGAAGGTGTCCGGCTACCACCACCAAACACTAGGAGGTGGATCATTGCAGGAGATCCTGGATAGAGTGGGAGAAGAATGTGGAATGAAACTCAAAATCCCAAAATTAAGGACCAAGTTTGCTGGTCTGATAGAGCCTGGTAAGACCCCTGAGACTATGGCTCCTAGACAGCCTTTAGGACTGGAATTGAACTCACTCCTATTGCGTCATGCCAAACAATAGACATGCATATGGTGTGAATATTTATATCAGTTAGATACACTCCCTGGATCTCTCAATCATGGGAGAACAGAAGGGCAAAGTTTGCACGGGGAGATAGCTTAGGGGTAGGAGTGTATGGAAGGGAAGGACACAGGAAAGAAGTAATTATGGTGAGGAAGTGGGAAGGGAGTGGTTATATTTTGCAGAATTGCAGTCAATGTCATGAGCCAAAATGTGCAGGAACTGTGTGTATGGAAAATGAATTTGCTCTGTGAACTTGCACTCAAATCACAATACAAATTTAAAAAAAGAGAGAGAGAGAGAAAATGTTTTCACACAGATAAAAGCATTTTTGAATTGTTACCAGGGATGAGAGGGGACAGGATGATAAAACACTAATTAGAGTGTGGAAGGCAGGGCTTGGGGCTACTTTCACTTGGGAACAGCTCTGTTTTAAGGCCAGTGCCCAAGATACACAGGCACAGAGTGGTTAGGAACAATGAAGGGAGACAAACTTGTCTGTCAGTCTGTCATACTATTGGTTTATGTGTTGCTGCAAGGCAGAAGGCTATGCCACCGGTGTTGCAAAATACCACCAAGGTTACCCATGGTTTCAGTAGAGCATCTGGGCCTAAGACAGACTCAGGAGAAGGAAGAGGCCATCAACTTCTCACACAACTGACCAGTGAAAACTTTAGGCATAGAAGTGAAACACTGTCTGATATATTACTGGTAAACTATGAATAGCCCTGAAACATTGTTTGATATAGTGCCAGAAAATGAGCTCATCAGGTTGGAAGGCACTCAAAATTTAACTGGGGAGATAGACTCCTCAGAGTAGAGATGACCTTAATGAAATGGATAGAATAACGATTTCCAGACCTCCATTGGCTTATGTGGCATGACTCAAAATGAATAGAAACAGATGCAAACATCCATTAATAATCAGAACATGGAATGTATGAAGTATGAATCTAGGAAAGTTGGAAGCTGTCAAAAATGAAATGGAATGCATAAAGATCAGTATCCTAGACATTAGTGAGCTAAAATGGACTGGTTTTGGCCATTTTGAGTCAGACAACCATAAAATCTACTATGCCAGGAATGACACTGAAGAAGAATGGTGTGATATTAATCCTCAAAAAGACTGTTTCAAGATCTGTCCTGAAGTACAATGCTGTCAGTGATAGGATAATACCCATACACCTACAAGGAAGACCAGTTAGCCATCAAATGCCTTAAGCACTAAGCCACCAGAGCTCCTTAATCTAGGCACCAACCACCAAAGCCAAAGAAGAGGAAATGGAAGATTTCTACGGAATTCTGCAGTCTGAAATTGACCAAATATGCAATCAAGATATATTGATTATCACTGGTGAATGGAATGCAAAAGTTGGAAACAAAGAATAGTTACTGGTAGTTGGAAAATAGGGCCTTGGTGATAGAAATAATGCTGGAGATGGCATGATAGAATTTTGAAAGATCAATGACTTATTCATTGCAAATAACTTTTTTCAAAAACTTTGCCAGATAGAATACACAGGAATCAGATTGACTACATCTTTGGCAAGAGGAGATGGAGAAGTTTAATATCTTTGGCCAAAATAAGGCCAGGAGCTGATTGTGGAACAGACCATCAACAGTTCATATGCATGCTCAAGTTTAAATTGAAGACAATTAAAACAAGTTAATGGGAGCCAAAATATGACCTTGATAATGTTCCTTCTGAATTTAGAGACCATCTAAAGAATAGATTTGATGCATTAAACACCAATGACTGAATACCAGAGGAATTGTGGGATGACATCAATTATGTCATCCACAAAGAAAGCAAAAGGTCATTAAAAAAAAAAAAAGTAAGAAAAGATGAAAATGACTGTCAGAGAGAATCTGAAAATTGTCTTTGAAAGAAACTAGGTAAAGTGAATGGAAGAAATGACAAGATAAAATAACTGAATGGAAGGCTTCAAAGAGCAGCTTGTGAAGACAAAGCCAATTATTATAATGAAATGAGCAAAGACCTAGAGTTAAAAAACCAAAATGGAAGAACATGCTCAGGGTTTCTCAAACTGAAAGATCTGAGGAAAAATAAATTAAGCCTTGAATTGCAATATTGAAAGATTCTGTGGGCAAAATATTGAATGATGCAGGAAACATTAAAAGAAGATGGAAGAATACACAGAGTCACTGTACCAAAAAGAATTGGTCAATATTCGCCCATTTCAGGAGGTGGCATATATTCTACAGCCAATGGTATTGAAGGAAGAAGTTGAAGCTGCACTAAAGAAATTGGTGAAGAGCGAGGCTCCAGGATTTGATGGAATACCCACCGAGATGTTTCAATAAATAGATGCTCCACTGGAGATATTCACTTGGCTATGCCAAGAGATTTGGAAGACAGCTACTTGCCCAATTGACTGGAAAAGATCCATATTTGTACCCATTCCAAAAAAAGGTGATCCCACAAAATGTGGAAATTACTGAACAATATCATTAATATCACATATAAGTAAAATCTTACTGAAGATAATTCAAAAATGGTTGCAGCAATATATTGACAGACAGCTTCCAGAAATGCAAGCTGAATTCAGAAGGGGATGTGGAATGAGGATATCATTGCTGATATCAGATGGATCTTAGCTGAAAGCAAAGAATACCAGAAAGATGTTTACTTATGTTTTATTGAGTATGCAAAACACTTGATTGTGTGGATCATAACGAATTATGGATAACATTGAGAAGAATGGGAATTCCCAAACACTTGATTGTACTCATGAGGAACCTGTATATAGATCAGGGAGCTGAACAAAGGGATACTACATGGTTTAAAATCAATACAGGAGTGCATCTGGGTTTTATCTGTTCACTATACTTATTCAATTTGTTTGCTAAACAACTAATCCAAGAAGCTGGATTATATCAAGAAAAACATGGTATCAGGATAGGAAGAAGACCCATTAACAATCTGTGATATGCAGATGACACAAGTTTGTTTGCTGAAAGTGAGGATGACTCGAAGCACTTAGTGATGAAGATTAAAGAATACAGTCTGCAGTATAGATTACACCTCAATATAAATAAAACAAAGATCCTCACAACTGATCCAATAAACAGTTTCACGATGGATGGAAAAAAGATTGTAGTTGTCAAGGACTTCATATTACTTGGTACTGTAATCAACACCAATGAAAGCAGCAGTCAAGACATCAGATGACATACTGCATTGAGGAAATCTGCTGCAAAAGACCTCTTTCAAGTGATGAAGAGCAAAGATGTCTCCTTGAAGACTAAAATGCACCTTACCTAAGCCATGGTGTCTTCCATTGCCTCTCATGCATGTGAGAGCTGGACAATGAATAAGAAAGACTGAAGAAGAGTTGATGCTTTTGAATTGTGGTGTTGGAGAAGAATGCTAAGAGTGCCATGGACTGCTAAAAAGATTAACAAATCTGTCCTGGATGAACTGCAGCCAGAATGTTCCTTGGAAGCAAGAATGGCAAGACTTCATCTTACCTCCTTTGGTCATATGGTCAGAAGAAAACATTCCCTGGAGAAGGATATCAAGCTTGGTAAAGTGGAGGGTCAACAAAAAAGGGGAAGGTCCTCAATGAGATGGAATTCACCAAACTGTGGCCTTTCATCACCTTTCAAGACAGTAACTGAACTCTCTCATGTGGTTCAAATTTCAGTCAAACAAAAGAGATTTATCAAGTGAACAATAACACCAGGGAGCTAGTCACTTCTTAAAACAGTCAATCATTCACACTAAAAAGGGTAACACTTTCCCAGGGCAAAAATTCAAAAGACAGGAAGGGATAGAAAGAAAGAGGAATGGAAAGGGGAAACAGGGAGGAAGTGGGATGAGTGATGCATGAGTTAAGGGAATTGTGGGATGAGTTAAGGGAATTACTCAATGTAATGAAATAAAATATGTATGAATTGTTCAATGCAAAACTGATTTGCTCTGTAAACTTTCATCCAAATCACAGGAAAATGTAAAAAAAAAAAGTACTTGAGATGAAGTCTCACCATCTTCACTTCTAAGGAGCATTCTCGCTATACTTTCAAGATACATTTGTTTCTCTGCTGGTCCACACTATGTTCAATACTCTTCACCAACACCATAATTCAAAGGCATGAATTCTTTTTCAGTCTTCTTTATTCATTGTCCAGTATATGAGATGATTGAAAATACCATTACTTGGATCAGGCACATCTTAGTCTTCAAGGCTACAACTTTGCTTTTGAACACTTTTAAAGAGATCTTTTGCAGCAGATTTAACAAGTGCAACACACCTTTTAATCAAAAGCCTCCTGCCTCCATGGGCATTGATTGTGGATAAAATTAAAATAAAATCCTTGAAAATTTCAATCTTTTCTCCATTTATCATGATGTTGCTTATTGTCCCAGTTGTGAGAATTTTTGTTTTCTTTATGTTGAAGTGAAATCCGTAGTCAAGGTTGTAGTCTTTGATCTTCATCAGTAAGTACTTCAAGTCCTATTTGCTTTCAGTAAGCAAGGTTTGTTTTTTTTTTCATTTTCATATTGCAGGTTGATAATCAATCTTCAGTGTTGATACCATGCTCTTCATCATATAGTTCATCTTCTGGGATTATGTGTTCATCATACAAATTGAATAAATATGGGGAAAGAACACAGCACTGACATACACCATTTCTGATTTAAAACCACACAGTATCCTCTTTTTCTTTTCAAATTACTACCCCTTGAGATAAATACAGTTTCTGCAGAAGCAAAATTAAGTGTTCCAGAATTCTTGTTCTTCATGATGTTACCCATAATTTGTTGTGTTTCACAGTGTCAAATGCCTTTGCACAATCAGTAAGCCACAGACAAAGATCTTTCTGTTGTTCTCTGCTTTCAGCCAAGATCTCTCTGATACCAGCAATGCCATCCTTCATCTATGTCTGCTTCTGAATCTAGCTTAAATTTCTGACCATTCCTTGTTAATGTACTACTGCAACCATTTTAGAATTATCTTCAGCAAAATTTTACTTGCTTATGGTTGTAAGGATACAGTTTAATTATTTCTGCATTCCGCTGGATCACCTTTCTTTGGAATGGGCACAAATATACAATTCTTTGGTGGACCAAGGAGCTGTCCTCTAAATTGCTTCACATAGACAAGTGAGGGTTTCCAGTGTTGTATGCACTTGTTGAAACATCACAGTGAGTCAATCCCTGGAGGCTTGATTTTGCCATTGCCTCAGTACAGCTTGGACTTCCTCCTTAAATAGTACTGTTATTGATTATAAAATATGACTGCTAACCAGAAGGCTGGTGGTTCAAACCCACTGGCCATTCCTCAGAAGGAAGGTGGAGCAATCTACTACCGTAGTGATACTGCCTCGGAAACCAAAGGAGGGGTCGCTATGAGTTGGGTCCAACTCAACGGCACATAACAACAACAACAACAACAATGGGAGAAACATCTACCAATTATTTTGTGTATTACAAACATAGACCAATTCTATGTGTATGCGTTCCCTTTTCTTTTGATGCTTCTAGAATTGTTCAATTTGCTGTACATTGTTGTTGTTGTTGTTGTTAAGTGTCTTCGAGTCGTTTCCGACTCATAGCGACCCCATGCACAGCTGAACGAAACACTGCCGTATCCCGCGCCAACCCCACAATCCCTGCTATACTTGAGCTCATCATTGAAGCCACCGTATCAATCCATCTCGTTGAAGGCCTCCCCCTCTTTCGTCGACCCTCCACCATACCAAGCATGACATCCTTCTCCAGAAAATGGTCCCTCCTTACAACATGACCAAAATAGGTGAGGCAAAGTCTGGCCATTCTTGCTTCCAAGGAGCATTCTGGCTGAACTTCCTCCAGAATAGATCTGTTAATTCTTTTAGCAGTCCATGGTACTTTCAGCATTCTTCACCAGCACCACAACTCAAAAGCATCAACTCTTCTTTGGTCTTCCCTATTCATTGTCCAGCTCTCACATGCATAT
>NW_006921733.1:1665278-1666501 GCF_000298275.1 Orycteropus afer afer
CCTGTGCACCAGGTGCATCTCTCTGGGTTTTAAACACCAGAGGCTCAGCCTCCAAAAGTCACTTCTATATGTCACCACAGTAGGACAAACCAGCAGACAAGTTTGCCCTGCTGCTGGAGACCTCTCGTGTCACCCCCACCTGGCTGACTGTTCCTCTGTCTGGCTTCCTGGCTTTTAATCCCCTTTCTCCTGCTCTTCTGGCCTGCTACTCTGGCATCCCTGCGTTGTCTCTCCTCACCTGTAAGCCTGGGGCTCAAGGCTTTTATCCCCTTCCCTGCTCTTCCAGCCTGCTACTCTGGCATCCCTGCATTTTCTCTCCTCACCTGTAATCCTGGGGCTCAAGGCTTTTATCCCCTTCCCTGATCTTCCGGCCTGCTACTCTGGCATCCCTGCATTGTCTCTGTACATAAAATCTTTTGATACAGCGACATAAGACCTGAATTTTTTCTTCAGTTATTTCAGTTTGAGAAAAACTGAATTGTTCTTTCTTTTGGTTTTATAATACCAGATCTTTGTAAATTTCATTAAAATATTTTACTTTGAATTTACAAAACATCGAAATACTGCAAAACATCTTCTTCTAATGTTATCAAATTAGAAATCAACAATAGGAAGCTCAATGAAGAAACAACCAAAACATGGAAACTGAACAACACCCTCCTTAAGAACTACTGAGTAAGGGAAGACATTTTTTAAAAATATTAAATTAAAAAATTCCTTGAATCAAATAAGAATGAGCACATAACATACAAAAATCTTTGGGACACAACAAAAGCAGTGATCAAATGCCAAGTGATAGCAATAAATGCACACATCAAAAAAGAAGAAAGAGCCCAAATCAACTTTAAACCAATATTTCCAACAATTAGAAAAAGAATAACAAGAAATGCCTATAGTCAACAAAAGAAAGGAAATAAATATTCAATCAGAAATCAATGAAACAGAAAATAAAAGAGAATAAAAAAATCAACAAGAATAGAAGTTGTTTTTTTTGAAAAGATTCATAAAATTGACAAAGCACTGGAAAATTTAATAAAAGAAAAGAGGGAGAGAGTACAAATAACACAAATAAGAAATGAAATGGGCACCATCACAACTGAAATAAAAAAGGGTAATATCAGAACATTACGAAGAACTGTACTCCAACAAATTTGAAAATCTGGAAGAAATGGACAAATTTCTAGAAACACATTATTTACCTAAACTAACACAGACTGAGGTGG
>NW_006921733.1:1667501-1669248 GCF_000298275.1 Orycteropus afer afer
AAATGAAGAACGTACCATGCTTGTGAGTAGGAAGATTTAACATTATGAAAATTTCCATTCTACCCAAAGCAATCAATACATCCAATGCGGCCCCAATCATGATCCCACCAACATTCTTTAAGGATATGGAAAAACCAATCACCAATTTATATGGAAAGGAAAGGGACCTCGGATAATCAAAGTATTATTGAAGAAGATCAAAGTTGGAGGTCTCACACTTCTGGATCTTAAAACCTGCTATACACCCAGAGTAGTCAAAACAGCCTGGTATTGCTACAAGGGCAGACACATCGATCGACCAGTGAAATAGAATTGAGAACTCAGAAATAGATACATCGACCTATGGTCAGCTGATCTTTGACAAAGGGCTGAAATTCATTAAATGGGAAAGAGATTGCCTGTTTAACAAATGGTTATCCATTTGCAGAAAAATTAAACAAGATCTGCGCCTTGTACCATTCACAAAAACTAATTTCAGATGGCTCAAAGACATAAATGTGAAACCTAAAACTACAAAGTTCCTCAAGGAAAAACTAGGGGAAAATTTCAAAGCCTGAATATATGGCATAAATAGACTCTCAAGCATAACCCAAAGTGCACAAACAGAAGAAGATAACTAGATGAATGGGATCTTCTAAACATTAAATTTTTATGTTCTTCCAAAGACTTCCCCAAAAGAGTCAAAAGAGAACCTACAGACTGGGAAAAAATATTCAGCAATAACATATCTGACAAAGGACTTATCTCTAGAATTTACAGAAAACTCCTACACCACACCATCTTGCCCCAGCACTAGTACAAAGTTCAACAAGACAGAAAATAACAAACGCTGGTGAGGATGTGGAGAGTTCGGGACTCTCATACACTGCTGATGGGACTGTCAAATGACACAACCACTGTGAAAAACAGTATAGTGATTCCTTAAGAAGTTGGAATTAGAATTACCATTTGACTCAGCCATTCAATTACTAGGTATGTATCCTAAAGAAGTGAGAGCCAGAACAAGAACAGATATATGCACACCCATGTTCATCATAGCACTATTTACAATAACCAAAAATGGAAACAACCTAGGTGCCCATCAACAGGAAAATGGATAAGCAAACTATGGTACATACACACAATGGACTACTATGCCACTTTAAAGAAAATAATGCAGACTCTGCAAAACATCACATAACGTGCATGAACTTGGAGGACATTCTACTGAGTGAAATAAGTCAATCACAGAAGGACAAATATTGTCTTAGTCCATTATTGTCAAAGAAAACTTTATATATGGAAGGAAATTTTCTTTGTTGGTTACCAGAAGTGTGAAGGGAGAGGAGGGAACACTGTTAGACAGGTAAAGACAAGTATCGATTTTGGTGAAGAGGAGAGCAATGTATGAACTATGAGAGATCACCACACTGACACCATGGAAGAAGACATAGAGAGGGGCATGGGAGGTATAGACAACAAAGATGAACCTTTTTGCAATATAGTATTGTACTTTCAGTGAAGGCAAACATTGATATATGGGGGGATAGATGGGTGGACAAGCTGAACGATTAGGTATGGCTCTGCAGGGGGAAGTGTGCCCATGAGCATTTACAGTGTTGGCAAACAGTGTTTCTACAAGTGTATTTGTATCTTCTGTAAGAATTCCCAGGTTGCAGTCAGGAATCAGATTGACTACATCTGTGGCAAGAGGCGGTGGAAAAGCTCAATATCTTCAGCCAAAACCAGGCCAGGAGCTGATTGTGGA
>NW_006921733.1:1671918-1673437 GCF_000298275.1 Orycteropus afer afer
ATCCATGTTCTGTGGTATTTTTGTAGATTCTACGTTATTCATTAATGTTGCATAGCATTCCGCTGTGTACATGTACCATAGTTCACTTATCATTTCTTCTGTTGATGGGCACCTAGATTGTTTCCACGTTTTTCTATTGCAAATAGTGCTGCGATGAACATGGGGGTACATATATCTGTTCTTTTCCTGGATCTCACTTCTTTAGGATATATACCTAGTAACAGGATTGCTGAATCAAATAGTATTTCCAGTCCCAACTTTTTAAGGAATCTGCATACAGCTTTCCACAGTGTTTGTATCATTTTACAGTTCCACAAGCAGTGCATGAGAGTCCCAATTTCTCCACATCCTCTCCAGCATTTGTTATTTTCTGTCTTTTTGAACTATGCTATTAATGCTGGGGCCATATGGTATCTCACTGTTGTTTTGATTTGCATCTCTAATGGCCAATGATTGAAAACATTTCTTCATGTGTTTTTTTTTTGCTGCCTGAATATCCTCTTTGGTGAAGTGTCTATTCATGCTTTCTGCCCATTTTTTAGTTGGATTGTTTGTCTTTTTGGTGTTGAGGTGTTGGAGAACTTTAGAGATAAGACCCTTGTCAGATATGTCACTGTCAAATAGTTTTTCCCAATATGTAGCTTCCCTTTTGACTTTTTTTGGAGAAGTCTGTTAAAGCATATGATTTAATTTTTAGAAGGTCCCATTCATCTAGTTTATCTTCTGCTTTCTGTGCATTTTGGGTTATGCTGGACAGTGTATTTATGCCATAAATGAAGGTCTCTAAAATTTCCCCTATTTTTTCCTTAAGGAATTTTATAGTTTTAGGTTTCACATTTAAGACTTTGATCCACCTGGAGTTAGTTTTTGTACATGGCATAATGTATGGATCTTGTTTCATTTTTCTGCAAATGGATATCCAGTTTTGCCAACACCATTTGTTAAACAGGCAATCTCTTCCCCTTTTAATGGTTTTCAGCCCTTTTCAAAAATCAGCTGACCATAGGTGGATGGATCTATTTCTGGGTTCTTAATTCTGTTTCACTGGTCTGTGTATCTGTTGTTGTACTAAACCAGGTTGTTTTGATTACTGTGGCTGCATAGTAGCTTTTGAGATCCAGGAGTTTGAGACCTCCTACTTTGCTCTGCTTCCTCAATAGTGCTTTGCTTGTCCAAAGTTTCTTTCTTTCCCATATACAATTAATATTAGGTTTTTCTATATCCTTAATGAATGTTGGTGGAATCTGGATTGGGATTGTATTAAATGTACAGCTTGCTTTGGGTAGAATGGAGATTTTCACAATGTTAAATATTCCTATCCACAAGCATGGTATGTTCTTCTATTTATGTAGATCTCTTATGGTTTCTTGAAGTAGTCTTTTATAGTTTTCTTTGTACCAGTCTTTCATATCCCTAGTGAGATTTCATCCTAGGTACTTTATTTTTTTGGTAGCTATAGGAGCTCTGGTATCACAGTGGCTAAGGCACTTGACTGCTAACCAGAAGGCTGGTGGTTCAA
>NW_006921733.1:1674677-1690646 GCF_000298275.1 Orycteropus afer afer
CTCATAGCGACCCCTCCTTGGGTTTCCAAGGCAGTATCACTACGGAAGTAGGATTGCCCAACCTTCCTTCCGAGGAGTGCTTGGCTGGTGGGTTTGAACCGCCAGCCTTCTGGTTAGCAGTCAAGTGCTTTAGCCACTATGCTACCAGAGCTCCTACAGTGCTTCATAGTATCCTGATATTATCCTTTTAATTTCTCTTGGCCCTGTTGTGAGGTTCTTTGAGGTTACCTTGTAATTTATAATTTTCTTCCCAATACAGAACAGTACATTCTGTATTGCAATTGTCTTGACCTCCTCATCATTTAGGACTTCTGGTAAGATGGAGGAATAGGCAGACAAGTGCCACAGACCTTCTTCAACAAAGAAAAGAAAAACAAATTGACAGAGATACAGAAGATAACCCTGGAGCCTTCAGATTTGAAAGGAACTATACAGAAGTGGATTAGGCACCAACTAGTGGAAAAACCTGATTGAAAACAGGGAGTACAGAGGTGGCCGGAGTTGCAGACTGTCAGCTACTCTGATAGTACCAACAGGCTGAATATTTATAAGTGGTGTTGGGACTTGAGAATTGATGTAAAGATCAACCCTGGTCACCAAGGGCTATAGGGACTACTGCACTGGTGACCTATGACTAGGAAGGGAAACAGCAAGGTGGGAGACAACCTGAGTTGTGGACTTTCTACTGTCTGGAAGGTGCACAGCCATTTTGATTGTTTACACATGGGAGCCATTTTGGATGTTTAAAGTGACCGAGGGCACAGTCATTTTGAATCTTTACATATGACAGCCATTTTGGATTTTAAAGTGATACTGATCTCTTTGGATTCCAGCTGATTAAGAATAAGCTTTGTTTGCTAAGGATGGCATGGGCATATGAGAGGCTGACGACAGGAAAAGAAACATGTGGTGAGTGTATATGTGCTGTCAACTAGTGACGAGAGGAGCACAGCACACTAACCTGCTTACATAGATAACATACAAACAAAACAAAGAAAACAAAAATTGTGGCTAAGTCACTCCAACATACAATCACCAATTAAATATATACACAAAAATGTCATGATGTCTCAGAGACATCAGAGCATCAGAGTCCACACAAAGAAGCAAGATAAAACAGGAGAAACCATGGACCAGGATACAGACCAAAAACACATCCCTGAGCAAGATGAAGAATTGGAACTCCATGATAAGGAATTCAAAATAACTATTTTTAGGTATATTCAACAATTTGAGAGGCAGATCAAGGAAAACACTCACAAAATTGAGGAAAGCCCTACAACAATTTCAAAAGATAATACAAGGACGAAATGACAAAATAAATGAAACTTTAGAAATGATACAAAATCTACACACAAAAATCCAAAAGACTAATACTAAATTCTCAGAAATAGATAAGACATTGAACAGGCAAAGGAGTAGAATTGATTCAATGGGAGACAGAATTAGTGAGATTGAAAGCAAATACCTGAATATTTGTTTGAAAAGGTATCAATCATAAAAAAAAAGATCAAAACAAAATGAAGAATGCCTAAGGTTCATGTGGGATACCTTCAAAAGGAATAACATATGTGTAATTGAAATTCCAGAACAGGAAGAGACAAATAAAACCACAGAGAAAATTGTCAAAGATTTGTTGGAAGACAATTTTCCTGGAATGGTGAAAAATGAGAATATATCCATTCAGGAAGTCCAAGAAACCCCAAACAGGATAGACCCCAAAAGAAAATCACCAAGACATATCATTATCAAACTCACCAAAAGCAGGGACAAAGAAAGAATCCTGAAAGCAGCATGGGAGAAATGAAAAATTACTTACAAGGGGAAACCAATAAGACTAAGCTTGGATTTCTCAGCAGAAACTATGCAGGTGAGAAGACATTGGGATGGTACATATAAAGCCCTGAAAGAGAAAAAATTCCAACCAAGAATTATGCACCCAGCAAAATTGTCCCTCAAATATGATGGCAAAATTAGGAGATTTCTAGATAAGCATAAATTAAGGGACTTTGTTAAAACCAGACCAACCTTACAAAAGATGCTAAAGAGAGCCCTTAGGACAGAGAAGCAACAACAGCAAACAACTGACCATTAACACACATGATGACATAACCCAGAAACCAACCCAGCTATGGATGTATCCAAAGTATATAAACCCACAAGATTGTAAACAGGAAACCAGAGACATCAATTGACAAATGAGGACAACTACAAACCAAAAAAAAAAAAAAAAAAGGGGGGGGGGAACTGTGTAGCTATAGAACTTCTAGATGATAGGGAAGTCAAGACAGCTACAAGATAGAACAGACTATTCTAAACTTCCAAAGAAAACTATAAATCACAGGGTAACCTCAAAGAAAAATAATAAACCTTCACATCAAAATAAAAAGAAGACAAGCACAAATATTTAGCAAATACTAAAACAATAGCAATGAGGGAATTGAAACACAATTCATAAACAAAAGAAGCTTAGCATAAAAAATTATATGGAACAAAGAAATAGCCAAAACAAAAAAAGCACATGACAAAAATGAGAGCAACAAATTCATATTTGCCGATAATTACATATCTGGGAAGGATTTATCTCTAAGATTTATAGAAAACTCCAATGTCTCAACACCAAAGGAATTGATAATCCAATTGAAAAATGGGCAGAAGACATGAATAGACACTTCACCAAGGAGGATATTCAGATGGCCAGCTAGTACGTGAAAAGATGCTCACAATTCATTGGCCATCAGAAAGATGCAAATCAAAACAACAATGAGATATTGTCTCACCCCAGCACTGATGGCAATGTTCAATGAGACAGAAAATAATAAATGCTGCCAGAAATGTGTAGAGATTGGTACACTCATACACTGCTGGTGGGACTCTGAAGTGATACAACCACTGTGAAAAGCAGTATGGTGATTCCTTTGAAAGCTAGAATTGGAGATACCATTTGAGCCAGCAATCCCATTACTAGATATATATCCTAGAGAGGTGAGAACCAGGACAGGAGCAGATATACACACACCTATTTTCATCGCAGCACTATTTACAATAGCAAAAAGATGGAAACAACCTACATGCCCATCAGTGGAAGAGTGGATGACCAAATGATAGTACATACACACAATGGAATGCTATGTAGCCCTAAAGAATAATGTAGAATCTGCAAAACACTGCATAATATGGATGAACTTGGAGGATATTGTCAAGTGAAATAAGTCAATCACAGAAGGACAAATATTGTATTAGTTAATTGTTGTGGAGGGTCAAGAAAAGGTTTATATTTGGAGGGAAACTTTGTTGGTTGCTAGGGTGGAAGGGGACAGGAGGGAACACTGCAAAAAAACAAATAAACAAAAAAAATGCATTGACTCATGTCACTTTAGTTTTGTGTATTTCACTGTACATAAATTATATTTCAATAAATTCAATAAAATGCATTACTTTTTTTAAAGCAATGATGGTGTTGTTTGTTCCATTATCATTTTTTTAATAATCTGCAGAAAATTCGTTCTTTCACACTTGTTTTTGGAAATTAAAGTTTATTTTCTTGGTTTTATTTATTTATTTATTTATTTATTTTTTAATCATCTACTGATTTTTCAAATAGCCAGTTCATAAACTGGCTTTTCTATTAATTTTATGTTTTTAATTTTTTTGATTTCTGTTTTATCTTTACTATTTTCTTTCTTCCATTTGATTTACTTTCTGAATTTCTTTAGAGGACGCTCTACCAATTTATGAATTTTCTTATTTTTTTAATATAGGCAATATTAATTTTGTTCTAATCACTGCTTTAGGTACATTTCAAAATTGTGGTATGTAACTTTATTTCAATTTAGTTTGAAATATTTTCTTTCTATCTACAGAACATCCCCTATTATCCAGTTTTTATTTACCTACTGCCATTAAGTCAATTCTGACCCATAGCTTCTCTATAGACTAGAGTAGAACTGCTCCATAGGGTTTCCAAGGCTGCTAATCTTTGTGGAAGCAAACTGCCTTATCTTTCTCCTGAAGAGCATTTGCACTGACCTATTGGTTATCAACTGAATTCTTTAACCATTGCACCACCAGGGATCCTTATTCATTATTTAGAAGTGTGCTGTTTGCTTTTCAAAATATTTGGGGAAATTTCCAGCTATATTTTTACAACTGATAACATTTATGTCTTTACAATCCAAAAATATACTTGGCATTAATCCTATGCTTTAATGTATTAATGTGTGTTTCACAGTCTGGGTATGATCTATCTTGAAGAATGTTCTGTGTGCTTGTGGAAATAATGTGTATTCTACTGCTATTGTGAGGAGCTCTGGTAGCATAGTGCCTAAGGTACTTGACTGCTAAGCAGAAGGCTGGTGGTTCAAACCCACCAGCCACTCCTCAGAAAGAAGGTTGACAATCTACTTCCATAGTGATACCACCTCAGAAACCCAAGGAGGGGTCACTGTAAGTCAGGTCTGACTCAATGGCACATAACAACAACACCACTACTGCTCTTGTGTGGAGTTTTCCATAAATGTAATTTAGGTAAAATTGTTTGCTAGTTATTCCAGGTCTTCTATGTCCTTATTGATTTTCTGTATACTTACTATAAAGATTATTGAGGGTGAAGTGTTTAAACCTCCAACTATAATTGTAGATTTGTCTATTTCTCCTTTCAAATTATCAACTTTTTCCCATGTATTTTGAGGATCTGTTGTTAGGTATCTTCACAGTTAAGACTGTTAATTCTTCTTAGAGATTTAGCTTTTTTTATTATTATGTTATATCCCCTTATATCCCTGATAACTATGACTTGTCTGTCAGTTGGTCATACTGTGGTGGCTTGCAAGTTGCTATGAGGCTGGAGGCTATGCCACTGGTAATTCAAATATCAGCAGGGTCACCCATGGTATACAGGTTTCAGTGGAATTTCCAGATTAAAACAACCTGGGAAGAAGGACAGGGCCTTCCACATCTGAAAAAAAAAAAAAAAAAAAAAACCCAAAAAACTGGCCACTGAAAACTTTATGGACAGCAGTGAAACACTGTCTGAAATATTACTGGAAAAATTTCTGAACAACTATGAGACATTGTCTGATATAATGCCAGAAGTTGAGCCTCTTGGGTTGGAAGACACTCAAAATATGACTGGGGAAGAACTGCCTTACCAAAATAGAGCTTACTTTAATGAGATGGATGGAGTGAAGTTTTAAGGCCCTTCATTTGTGATGGGACATGACTCAAAATGAGACAAAATAGCTATGAATATTTATTAACAATTGAAACATGGAATGTATGAGATATGAATCTAGGAAAACGAATTTGTCAAAAATGAGATGAAACACATAAAGATTGATACCCTAGGAATAAATAAGCTGAAATGAACTATCATTGGCCATTTTGAATCGGACATTGATCTACATGCTGGAAATTACAAATTGAAGAAAGGTGTTGCATTCATTGTCAAAAAGAACATCTCAAGATCTACCATGAAATACAGTGCTGTCAGTGACAGGATGATATCTGTATGACTACAAGGAAGACCAGTTGATACTAATATTCAAATTTATACACCAACCCCTAAAACCAAAAATGAAGAAAATTGAAAATTTTTACCAACTTCTGCAGTCTGAAATTGACCAAATATAAAATCAAGATGTATTGATAATTATTAGTGATTGGAATGCAAAAGTTGGAGAAAAAGAAGAATCATTGGTCATTGGAGAATACAGCCTTGGTAATAGAAATGATGCTGAAGAGAGCATGATAGAATTTTTGCAAGACAAATGAGTTATTCATTGCAAACATCTTTTTTTCAACAACATCAATATAAATGGTGACTATACAAGTGTGCCTTGCCAGATGTAATACACAGAAATAAAATTGACTATGTCTGTGGAAATAGGCTATGGAGAAGCTCAACATCATTAGTCAAAACAATGCCAGTGACTGTGGAACAGACCATCAAATGCTCTTATGCAAGTTCAAGTTGAAACTAAAGAAAATTAAAATAAGCCCATGAAGACCAAAATATGACCTTGATTATATCCCACCTGAATTTAGACACCATCTGAAAAATAGATTTGACATATTAAACACCAAGGACATAAGACTAAAGAAGCTGTGGGATGACATCAAGCGCATCATACATGAAGAAAGGAAATGGTCCTTAAAAAGATAAGAAAGGGAGAAAAGACCAAAATGGATGTCAAAAGAGATTCTGAGACTTGCTCCTGAATATTGAATAGCTAAAGCAAATGGAAAAAGTTGTTGAAATAGAAGAACTAAACAGAAGATTTCAAAATGTAGCTCAAGAAGACAAAGTATTATACTGAAATGTGCAAAACCTGTAGCTAGAAAACCAAAAGGGAAGAACGTCTTCAACATTTCTCAAGCTGAAACAACTGAAGAAAAAATTCAAGGCTTAAGTTGCAATATTGAAAGATTCTATGGGCAAAAAAAAAAAAAAAAAAAAGAATAATTCAGGAAGCATCAAAAGAAGATGGAAGGAATACAGAGTCACTGTATCAAAATGAATTGTTTAATGTCTAAATACTTTAGGAGGTACCATATGATTAAGAAACAACAGTATTCAAGGAAGAAGTAGAGGATGTACTGAAGGAATTTGGGTAAAAGAAGACTCCAGGTATTGACAGAATATCCATTGAGACTTTTCAACAAACTGATGCAGTGCTGGAGGTGCATACATGTTTATGCCTAGAAATTTGGGAAACAGCTACCCTACCAACTGACAGAAGGATAGATATCAGTGCCCATTCCAAAGAAAGGTGATCCAGCAGAGTGTGGAAATTATTTAACAATATCACAAATATCACATGCAAGTAAAGTCTTGCTGAAGATAATTTTAAGAATGGTTAAAGCAGTATATTGACAGGGAACGTCCAGAAATGCAAGAAGGATTCAGAATAAGATGTGGACCAAGGAATATCATTGCTGATGTTAGATGGATCTTGGTTGAAAGCAAAGAACAGAAAGATGTCTACTTGTGTATTATTGACTATGCAAAAACATTCAACTATGCGGATCATAAAAAAAAAAAAAAAATATATGGATAACATTGAGAAGAATGGGAATGCCAGAATACTTAATTGTTCTCATGAGGAACCTGTATATATACAAAGAGGCTGTTGTTCAAACAGAACAAAGGGATATTGTGTAGTTTTAAATCAGGAAGGGTGTTTATTAGGATTGCATCCTTTCACCATACTTATTCAATCTGTATGCCAAGCAAATAATCTGAGAAGCATGTGATATTAATGATATTCTTCAATAATTTCCATGTTTGTTGGATCACCTTTCGTTGGAATAGGTACAAATATAGATCTCTTCCACTCATTTGGCCAGGTAGCTGCCTTCCAAATTTCTCGGCATAGATGAGTAAATGCCTCCGGTGTAGCATCCATTTGTTGAAACATCTCAGTGGATATTCCATCAATTCCTGGAGCCTTGTTTTTTTGCAAATTCCTTCAGTACAGCTTTGACTTATTCCTTCAATAACATTGGTTTGTGATCATATGCTATCTCCTGAAATAGTTGAACATTGACTAATTATTTTTGGTACAGTGACAGTGTATTTTGTCCCTCTTCATTTGATACTTCCTGCATCATTCAATATTTTCCCCAAAGTCTTTCAATACCGCAGCTCAGGATGGAATTTTTCTTCAGTTCCTTCAGCTTGAGAAATGCTGAGCATGTTCTTCTCTTTTGCTTTTCTAACTCCAGGTCTTTGCACATTTCATTATAATAGTTGTTTTTGTCTTCTCAAACTGCTCTTTGAAATCTTCTGTTCAGCTCTTCTATCTTGTAATTTCTTCCCCTCACTTTAGCTACTTTACATTCAAGAGCAAGTTTCAAAGTCCCTTCTGACATCCATTTTATTCTTTTATTTTTTTAATGACCTTTTGTTTTCTTCAAGTATAATGTTCTTGATGTTAGCCCACAATGTCTCAAATCTATTCTTCACATGGTCTCTAAATTCAGGTGAGATATAATCAAGGTCATATTTTGGCTCTCAAGGACTTGTTTTCATTGTCTTCAGCTTCAACTTGAACTTTCATATGAACAATTGATGGTCTGTTCCACATTCAGCTCCTAGACTTGTTTTGGCTTAAGATATTGAGCTTTTTGATCACCTCTTTCCACACATGTAATCTGTTTGATTCTTGTATATTCCATCTGTTGAGGTCTATGTGTATATTTTTCTCAGATTCATCAGGTTGTCCCTGACCTATAGTAACCCTATGTCCAAAAAAATAAAACACTGCCAGGTACTGCACTACCCTCACAATCCTTGCTACACCCAAGCTCATAGTTTAAGCCACTGTGCCAGGCCATATCACCGAGGAGGATCTTCTCCTTTTTTGCTGAATTTCCACTTTCCAAAGCATGATATCTTTCTCCAGGGATTGGTCCCTTCTGATAACATAACCATAGTAGGTGAGATGAAGTCTGACCGTTCTTGGTATCTCTGGTAGTGTAGTGCCTAAGGCACTTGACTGTTAACCAGAAGGCTTGTGATTCAAACCCACCAGCCACTCCTCGGAAGGAAGGTTGGGCAATCTACTTCCCTTCTGAAGTGATATCACTTCAGAAACACAAGGGGGCTTCGCTATGAGTCTGATCTGACTCAAAGGCACATAACAACAATACATATGTGTGAGTATATACATACATATATATAAACCTCACTGCCATCAAGACAGATCTGGCTCATAACTGTCACTCTTTGGGTTTCCGAGACAGTATCACTACGGAAGTAGATTGTCCAATCTTCCTTCCGAGGAGTGACTGGGGAGTTTATATATGGGGGAAAAAAAAAAGAAAGATATTTGCAATGAATAAGTCATTGGTATTTCAAAATTCTATCATGCAATCTCCAGCATCATTTCTATCACCAAGGCCCTATTTTCCAACTACTAGTGATTCTTCTTTGTTTCTAACTTTTGCATTCCAATCACCAGTAATAATCAGCACATCTTGATTTCATGTTTGGTCAATTTCAAACTTCAGAAGTTGGTTAAAATCTTCTATTTCATTATCTTTGACTTTGGTGGCTGATGCATAAAGTTGAATAATAGTAGTATTACCTTGTCTTTCTTGTAGGTGTATGGATATTATCCTAACACTAAGAGCATTGTACTGTAGAATAGATCTTGAAGCATTTTTTGTGACAATGAATGCCACACCATTCCTCTTCAATTTGTCATTCCTGGCATATGATTTCTGATTCGAAATGGCCCAAACCAGTAATTTCAGCTTACTAATGCTTGTAGATTGAAAGGAAGATTGGGCAATGTACTTTTGTATTGATACTGCCTCAGAAACCCAAGGAGGTGGCAGATATGACTTGAGGGCAGTGAGGGTTTTTTTTATTTTTTTTAATGCTTATAAGATATTATTCTTTATGTGTTCCATTTAATTTTTGACAACTTTCAATTTTCTTCGATTCATTCATAATTCTGTGTCCCAATTATTAATGGATATTTGCAGATGTTTCTGCCCAGTTTTAGTTGTGCCACATCAGCAAATGGAGGTCCTGAAAGTTTACCCCATCCAAATCATTAAGGTTGATTCTACTTTGAGAAGGCGGCTCTTCCCCAGTTATATTTTGAGTGCCTTCTGACCTGAGGAACTTATCTTTCAGGGATGTTCCTAAAGTTGTCTAGTACTATATCAGACAGTGTTTCAGTGCTATTCATAATGCTTTCTCTGGCCAGTACTTTGATAAGTGGATGGTTCATTCCTTCTTCCAAGTCTGTCTTAGTCTGGAAGCTCTGATGAATTCTCTCCACCATAGGTGACCTTGATGGTATTTGAAATGCTGGTGGCATAGCTTCCAGGTTCACTGCAACATGTAATCCCCCACAGTACTACAATCTTACAGACAAGTGCTGCCCTCCGTTTATGGTGTTGAGAAAAGTTACTTGCAATGAATAAGTCATTGGTCTTGAAAAATTGTATCATATGATCTCCGGTGTCATTTCTGTCACCAAGGCCCTATTTTCCAACTACCAGTGATTCTTCTTTGTCTCTAACTTTTGCATTCCAATCACCAGTAATAATCAATAAACCTTGATTGCATGTTTGGTCAATTTGAGACTGTAGAAATTGATAAGAATCTTTAATTCCCTTATCTTGGCTTTAGTGTTTGGTGAGCATATTTGAATAATAGTAGCATTAATTGGTCTTCCTTGTATGCTTATGGATATTATCCTATCACTGAAAGCATTATACTTCAGGATAGACCTCTACAAATTCTTTGTGAAGACAAATGCCACACCATTCCTCTTTACTTTTTCATTCCCAACATGGTAGATCATATGATTGTCAGATTCAAAATGGCCAAAACCAGTCCACTTTAGCTCACTAATGCCTAGGACATCAATCTTTATGAGTTCAATTTCATTTTTTGACAATTCCAATTTTCCTACATTCATACTTCGTACATTCCACATTCCAATTATTAATGGATATTTGCTGGTGTTTTGTCCTATTTTGAGTCATGACCCATCAGCAAATGGAATTCCTTAATGCTTTACTCCATCCACATCATTAAGGTCCACTCTAGTTTCCCAGTTGTATTTTGTATGTCTTCTGACCTGAAGGGTTCATCTTCAGACACTATATCAGATAATGTCTCCAAACTATTCATAAAGAAAGATTTCCAGTGATACATAAGTCTTCTACTGCTGTTCATAAGATTTTTACTGGTCAAGTTTTCAAAGTGTATGGCCCCTTCTTTCTTCTCAGTCTACCTTAGTCTGGAAGCTTTTCTGAAACCTTTCTAACACGGGTAAACTTGCTGGTATTTGAAATACCAGTGGCATAGGCTAGATCCTCACAGGCAGGGTACCACAGTATGACAAAGCGACAGATGAGAGGTAGATTAAATTTAGTGAAGGGAAAAGTAATATAAAATAAGGAGGATGTCAGTAGAAAGTGATCAAAGCAGTGGAAGAAATAGGGAGGCACACAATAGTCAAAAGCACCAAAGGTGAATACTGTTATATACACTATCCTGCAATAATAGAATAACAATAATTTCAGCATGAATTTATAGATAGACAGTAAAGGTGAACAAAGGTGGGAAGACAAATGGGACCACACCCACAAGTATAAATTGGTTTGAAAAAGCTGTCTCTACCCAGTATGGTGAAATGATACAACTCTGACATATTCCCCTCTTGATTTTAAACCATGAAGTATCCTCTTGTTCTGTTTGAATGACATGTACAGGATTCTGATGAGTACAATTAAGTGTTCTGGAATTCCCATTCTTCTCAATGTTATCCATAATTTGCTATGATCCACACAATCAAATGCTTTTGCACACTCAATAAAACACAAGTAAACATCTTTCTGGTATTCTTTGCTTTGAGCCACCTGACATTAGCGATGATATCCCTCATTCCTCATCCTCTTCTAAATCCAGCTTGAACTTCTGGAAGTTCCCTGGCAATATACTGCTGCAAATATTTTTGAATTATCTTCAGTAAGATTTTATTTGCATGTGATATTAATGATATTGTTTGGTTCTGTGGGATAACCTTTGTTTGGAATGGCTACACATATGGATCTCTTCCAGTTAGTTGACTCAGTAGCTGTCTTCCATATCTCTTGGATAGCCAAGTAAGCGCCTCCAGCTTGACATCCACTTGTTGAAACATTTCAATGGGTATTCTGTCAATTCCTGGACCCTTGTTGTTCACAAATTCTTTCAGTGCAGCTTCTCCTTCTTCCTTCAATGTCATTGGTTCTTGATCATATACCACCTCCTGAAATGGATGATCATTGATCAATTCTTTTTGGTACAGTGACTGTATTCCTTCTTTGGATGTTTCCTGCATAATTCAATTTATTGCCCACAGAATCGTTAAAAATTGCAACTTGAGGCTTAAATTTTTTCTTTAGCAGTTCAGCTTGAGAAATGCAGAGCATGTTCTTCTCTTTCAGCTTCCAAACTTCAGGTATTTGCACATTTCATTTTAATAATTGACATTGTCTTCTCGACAAGTTGCTCTTTGAAATCATCTGTTCAGCTCTTTTATCTTGTCATTTCTCCCACTTGCTTTAACTATTTGCTATTCAAGAGCAGGCTTCAGAGTCCCTTCTGACACCATTTTGGTCTCCTCTTCCTTTTCTGTCTTTTTAATGACCTTTTGCTTTCTTCATGGATGGTGTTCTTGATGTCATCCCACAATTCCTCTGGTTTTCGGTCATTGGTGTTCAATGTATCAAATTTATTCTTTAGTTCTCTAAATTCAGGAGGGATATAATCAAGGTCATATTTTGGCTCTTTTAGACTTTTTAAAATTGTCTTCAGTTTCAACTTGAACTTGCATATGAGCAGTTGATAGTCTGTTCCACAATCAGCTGCTGGTCTTGTTTTGGCTGAAGATATGGTGCTTCTCCATTGCCTCTTGCCACAGATGTAGTCACTCTGATTCCTGTGTACTCCGTTTGGTGAAGTCCATGTGTAGACCCATCATTTGTGTTGTTGAAGAAAGGTATTTGCAATGAATAAGTTGTTAGTCTTGCAAAATTCTGTCATGTGGTTTCCAGTGTTATTTCTATCATCAAGGTCATATTTTCCAACTACTGGTGATTCTTCTTTGTTTCCAACTTTTGCATTCCACTCACCAGTGATAATTAATACATCTTTATTGCATGTTCAGTTAATTCCAAACTGTAAAAGATGGTAAAAATCTTCAATTTTCTCATCTTTGGCTTTGGTGTTTGGTGCATAAATTTGAATATTAGTAGTATTAACTGATCTTCCTTGGAGGCATATGGATATTATCCTATCATGGACAGAATTGTACTTCAAGATAGATCTTGATACATTCTTTGTGATGATGAATGCACACTATTCCTCTTCATTTGTCATTTCTGGCATAGTAGGTCATATTATTGTCTGATTCAAAATGGCCAAAACTAGTCCATTTCAGCTCAGTAATGCCTAGAATATCAATCTCTATGCATTCTATTTCATTTTTGACAACTTTCAATTTTCCTAGATTCATTCCATGTTTTGATTATTAAAGGGTTTTTGCAGTTGTTTCTTCTCATCTTGAGTCATGTCACATCAGCAAATGCCCATGTCATTAAGGTTGGCTCTGCTCTGAGGAGGCAGCTCTTCCTCACTTGTATTTTGAGTACCTTCCAACCTGAGAGACTCATCTTCTGATACCATATTGGGCAATGTTTTAGGGTTATTCACAAAGTTTTCCAGTAATATATTAGACAGTGTTTCTCTGCTGTTCATAAGGTTTTCACTGGTCAATTATCTGAGAAGCATATGACCTCTTCTTCCAAGTCTGTATTAGTCAGGAAGCTCTTATGAAACCTATCCACTATGGGTGACCCTGCTGGCATTTGAAACACTGGTAGCATAGCCTTCAGCCTGACAGCAACACTACCGTATGACAACATGACTGACAAATTTGTCTTTCTCAGGTGTTCCAAACCACTCCACTCACTTCTTGGTCTCCCTCAGCTGTTCCAAACTCACTGCTGGCTCATTTCCTTCCTGGCTTCCCTCAGCTGCTCCATATCCTCTGAGTCAGCTCACTTCCTTCCCAGTCTCCCTCATCCACTCCAAACATGTCATGCCAGCTCACCAGGTCTACTGAGGTTAATTTTGTTTAAAGTGTCTTCCTCAAACATTGATTTGTTTGCTAAAGTATTGAGTGGCTGAGAGATTTGTAGGTAAGCAATTCTCTGTTTTGGGGAAAACACACTCATATTTAAACATATAAAATATTTTAAAGAACCGAGCATACAGTAAATACCCAAGTTATTCTCCAAATAAAAATATATGGAATTAAACTAGTGATAAAATATCCAAAATAATCTAAAATCCATTAGTTATTTGTACTATATCACTCTTTAAAAATTTTAAAATGATTTAGGTCTGATACGCAGTTAACTCACATTATGATCATGGGTAGATGTAAGCAAAGATAAGGATCAAATTCTTCCCTGTCACTGTTCAGCCTCCAATTCTTTCAACTTCTGACTTTCTGATATTAGCATTTTTGTCGGTAAATTACTGTAGTACTGTTATATGGAAGAATAAATCAATGTCCCAACTGTTTGGATATATTATTCATAGAATAAAGAATGAAAGAAAGCAACATTGCATTTAAAGAACTATGTCACACTTAATCAATAGCTAGTCTTACTTTTCCTTATATCAGAAGAAACCATTTACATTTTTAAAGCTAGACTCACTTGGAAAATATTGAATTTAAATATAATGACTTCTTGTAGAGGTCGACTAATACTTGGTAATAAAAAAAAACCATTGTTCACTACTCATGTGACCAATGGGTCAGAGAAAGCAGCAGAGCTTCGGCCCCAGTGAGCTCCAGTTTCATTCACTCTGGGATGAATTTATGAGATGAGAGTTGAGGAATCTAACAGTCTAAGTTTGTGTAAAGAAGAAATCCAAGGAATTTAACTAAGAATGTAAACACAGAACATATTGACAACTAATATTGATATACATAATTTAATTATTGTTTCCATGGGAGTTAGATCAGTTTGTGCCAACAGATATTAGTCAAACACCTAATTCCAGGCAACATGCTAAGTTCAGGGATACAAATATGACAAGACTCAGTCCTGGGTTTTGAGGATCAATTAGTCTAGAGGGTAAGTAGGGGTACTAAAACATTAATGTCTATCAGAGGTTGCTTGTCTTTATGGAGTCACCTTGAGAAGGGCAGAGGTCAATTCCATGTGTGTGTGTGTGTGTTTGTGTGCGCAAGATCCTAAGAAGCTTAAGAAGAGATGCATTTTTTTCTTGGTATGTGTGACTACAGGGTGAGGTGGTAGAGGTTGATCCATATGCAAAAGGAGTCCAGAGGCCTTTGGGGAAAAAAAGAAAAGGGCCTTTTCTAAGTTGCTATAGCTAGACTATATGAAGAAGAATGTATCATCAGGATTGGAGGAAGTTTCATTAAAAACCTGCAATAAGCAGATGACACAACCTAGTTTGCTGAAAGTCAAGAATTGAACCAGGGAGCTCTGGTAGCATAGTGTCTAAGGCACTTTACTGCTAACCAGAAAGCTGGCTGTTCAAGCCCACCAGCCACTCTTCAGAAGGAAAATGAGGCAATCTACTTCTGTAATGATACTGCCTTGGCAACCCAAGGAGTCGCTATGAGTCGGGTCCGACTTGACAGCAGATAACAACAACAACAACACTGATGAATATCAAAGAGTACAGCCTTCAGTATGGATTACATCTCAATGTAAAGAAAGCAAAAATCCTCACAACTAGACTGACCAATAAGCAAACATCATGATAAATGCAGAAAAAGATTTAAATTGTCAAGGATTTCATTTTACTTGCATCCACAATCAACGCTCATGGGAGCAGCAGTCAAGAAAGCAAATGACACATTGCATTGGGCAAACCTGGAGCAAAAGACCTCTTTAAAGACTTAACGTGCAAAGAAGATATTTTGAAAACTAAGGTGCACCTGACCCAAGTCATTGCTTTTTCAATAGCTTCATATACATGTGAAAGCTGAACAGTGAATAAGGAAGACCAAAGAAGAATTGATGTATTTAAATTGTTTTGTTGGCAAAGAATATGGAATGTACCATGGACTGCCAGAAGAACTAACAAATCTTTCTTAGTAGAAGTACAGTCAGAATGCCCCTTGTTGTTGTTATGTGCCATTGAGTCAAACCCGACTCATAACGACCCCTCCTTGGGTTTCTGAGGCAGTACCAGGTTTACAGGTGAGGAGAGACAATGCAGCGACACCCAGAGTAGCAGGCCGGAAGAGCAGGAGAAAGGGAATAAAAGCCTTGAACCCGGACAGAAGAGCAGTCAGCGCCAGGGTTACAGGTGAGGAGAGACAACTCAGGGACGCCCAGAGTAGCAGGCTGGAAGAACAGGAGAAAGGGGATAAAATCCAGGAAGCCAGAGAGAAGAGCAATCAGCCAAAGGGA
>NW_006921733.1:1696646-1736667 GCF_000298275.1 Orycteropus afer afer
GAGGAGCAAGGATATCTCCTTGAGGACTAAGGTGCGCCTGACACAAGCCATGATATTTCCAATTGCCTTGTATGCATGTGAGAGCTGGACAATGAGTAAGGAAGACCGAAGAAGAGTTGATGCTTTTGAGTTGTGGTGCTGGTGAAGAATGCTGAAAGTACCATGGACTGCTAAAAGAAGTAACAGATCTATCCTGGAGGAAGTGCAGCCAGAATGCTCCTTGGAAGCAAAAATGGCCAGACTTCATCACACCTATTTTGGTCTTGTCAGAAGGGACCATTCCCTGGAGAAGGATGTCATGCTTGGTAGGGTGGAGGGTCGACGAAAGAGGGGGAGTCCTTCAAAAAGTTGGATTGACACTGTGGCTGCGATGATGGGCTCAAGTATAGCAGGGATTGTGCGGCTGGCGCGGGATTGGGCAGTGTTTCGTTTTGCTGTGCATGGGGTCGCTATGAGTCGGAAACGACTCGACGGCACTTAACAACAACACCAACATCACTATGGAAGTAGATTGCCCAATCTTCCTTCCAAGGAATGGCTGGTGTGTTTGAACGGCCAGCCTTCTGGTTAGCAGTCAAGTGCCTTAGGCACTACGCTACTAGAGCTCCTGTAGAATGCCCCTTAGAAGTGATTATGTCCAGAGTTCTTGTAATTTGATCATGTTTTCAGGAGGGACCTTCCTTAGAGAAGGATATCATTCTTGGTAAAGAAGAGAATCAGAAAAAGGGTAAGACCCTCAGTAAGATGGATCGACATTGTGGATGCAGCAGTGAGCTTAAGCATGGCAGTTGTTTTGAGGATGGCTCAGGACAAGGCAATGTTTCATTCTGTAGTACATAAGGTCGCTATGAGTCAAACTGACTCAACGGCACCTAACATCAGCAACCACAGGTCACTAAAGTTCTCTTATATAAGATTCATTAGAGAAATCCATGGAATAGACCCTGAGTGGTTGTGAACAGAGCCTACTGGTAAAAAAAGGAGCTGAGGACACAGTGAGAAAATCATTGGGCATGGGGGGGGGTCTGATTTATAAGCTGTAGGAAGAAGCCTAGTTCTGACATAACATATCTGCATCTAAATGACTTTGTAAAACATGCAACTGACATAATATTTGTATGTTTGGTACTAATACCCCCACCATGGGGGTAGAATAAGAAATCATCATCTTGGAGGCAGTATGGGGAGCCTTGCAATCCAGATGGGCATATGAACCAACAGAACATCACTAGACAAAGCAGCACAGTTGTCATCTGATTGTGCAGGTCCAGATTTCAGCAGATTAAAAGTTTACTAGCAAGAATTAATGGTGGCAGCCAGCTGACTCATCTCTATACCCTTCACGTTTCAGGGTTGTGGCGGGACATTCCTGCCCTGAAAGCCATGCCAAGAAGAGAGATGAAGAGGTAAGAATTTCTATGACAGATAATGAGAGATCTCATTGTCTTTGCACCAGTATAGCTGCCTGAGGTCACACAGGCAGCATATAGAGTAGAGTGGTAATTCTTGTCTTGATGAGTGGTGGGAGGTGCCAAGACTTGCAGGATTAGGAAAGCACCCTGGAGGAGACATTTCAGGGGGTTACAGTAATAGGGAGAAGATATGCAGAGCATGCAGAAAGCATCATTTCTGAGATGTGAGGAAAAGCAAGTGTAGAATCTGGAGAAGGCAGAGGACAGCTTCCAAGGGCCTTGCACCTGTGCAATGTCCAAAACATCCCTATGAAAAAGTTTCCCTTCAGGAAACAGCTATTATTGACCCTGTACTGGGAATGTTGGTAAGCAGTTGAGATTTCATTTGGAGTTCCCAGATTTTCTTGGTGTTTACTCTATCATGCTCACTTCCCTGCTTTGAGCCATGTGGAAGTGTCTATCTCCTTAGAAGAGATTATCTTCTCCCCATGAATGTACACCTACATCCATGGATTATATCTAAATGTGACATTTTCCTTAATGGGCCTGGGACTAATGCAGAACCAAACTCCCAGAGTAGAGGTCAAATAAAGAAAAAACTAATTAAAATTTAGTGATTATTGCTACAATTGTTTGTTCGATATGAATGCTGGTTCCTCTAAATTCCAAAGTTGGAACTATGTTTATTAATTTTGAATAAAAAGTTAAATATAAGTTTATTCTTAATTGACTAATTAAATTCTCAATTACTGAGCAGAGTTTGGTGATTGGCAATCCTCCCAGACCTGCATGGAATTTGTCTGTTCTCATATGTACTCTTGTGTCAATGTACACTAAAAATCTGGTATGTCTCATGTTGAGATATCTTCGTTAAAAAAGTTAGCATTAGTGACTCAAAATTTCTTGAATCAGAAAACTAGCACATTACATTATCCATTCCCCAATCCCCCCCCACCCCAAGGAGATGGCTTTGTGCCTCCAGTGGGAAAATCTACATTGTGTTCCTTTGTAGCATGCCATACAGGCTTTGGCATATATAAATGGCGGGTGGTGGTGGTGGTGGTATTAGGAATCCCTTGGCTACTGTGCTAGGTGGAACCATGCATAGTTGTGGTGTAGTAAATTACTTAGTGTGGCTTTTGTACCCATAAGTCTTTGTAAACTCCAAGGTAGAATTTGCCATGAGCAACTGAGGAGCTCCTGATTGCTAAAGTTGTCCACCTGAGTATTTCTGTTGAGAGTGGCACTAAACAATGTTGTGGGAGATTCCCGCTCTCTCTCAGGTATTTAAGATTCTGATGTTATGATTGGTTGGTTTGGTCACTCTGCCAGGCTCAAAAGGAGGCCTCTTAGAGGCAGAACTCTCTCTGACTGCTGCTTGAGGAAGATGTGCTGCTAAAAGACCCATGCATTCCTGAAAGAGACACAAGAGACATGGATTGCTGAGAGAGACATCGAGAGACACACACTGCTGGGAGAGAGACTGTGAGAGACTGTTGGTTGAGAGACCCCAGGCTGTAAGAGAGACTGAGCATTTTTCCTGAACTTGAATTGTAGCCTGGTGCTTTCCTAATAAACCTCACAATCTGTGAGTTCTGTGTGGCCACTGCAGTGAATTATCAAACCCAGAAGAGAGGTTGGTGGGTGCTTTGGGAGGAACGGTTGGTGAAAGGGCTGGAGGGAGGCAGCATGTCCGGTCTTTCAGTAATAGGCCTTGGGCTATTGATGGTGATACTTTTTTCCTCTTGTGCAGTTAGAGGAGGTCAGAAGATGTGGCCTCCTTGCCCATTTCACAATAGTAGAGTATTTCAGCCCATCTAACTAAGCCTCTAACCAGAAGGCTGGTGGTTCAAACCCACCAGCAACTCCTCGGAAGTAAAGTTGGGCAATCTACTTCTGTAGTGATATTGACTTGGCAACTCAAGGAGGGGTCCCTATGAGTTGGATCTGACTTGATGACTGTGAGTTTGGTTTGAGAACTAAGCCTATGAAATTCTGGTGATATAGTGATTAATGCATTTGGCTGCTAACCAAAAGTTTGGCAGTTTGAATGCACCAGCTACTCTGTGGTATAAAGATGAATCAGTCTGCTTCTCTAAAGATGTACAGCCTTCTGGCTACCACTGTCAATCACTTGGAGGGGGATCTATGTAGAAGATCCTGAATATAGTGGGAGAACAATGTGGAACATAACTCAAAATCATTAAAAAAAAAGGGGGGCGGGGACCAGGTTTGCTGGTCTGATAGAGTCTGGTGGAACCCCTGTGACTATGGCCCCTAGCTACCCTTCAGGTCTGGAATTGAACCCACCAGCCACTCCTGTGGCTTCCAGCCAAACAAAAGACAGACATATGAGCTGAACATTTACATTTGGTAGATACACTCCTTGGGGAGATCAATCATGGAAGAAGAGAAGGGCTGTGTATGCACAGGGACATAGCTCAGGGAGCAGGAGTGCATGGGAGGGAAAGACACAGAGAAGAGGTAACTATGGGGAGGAAGTGGAAGGGGAGCTGTTGCATTGTGAATAATCATAGTCAATGTCAAGAGACAAAGTGTATGTGAGCTGCTGTATGGAAAATGAATTTGCTCTGTAAACTTGCACCCAAATCTCAATTAAAAAATTTTTTTAAAAAAGAAGATGTACAGCCTTGGAAATCCAATGGGATAGTTCTATCCTGTCCTAAAGGGTAGTATGGATATGCATTGACTCAATGGCAATGGGAATGAAAAACTAAGCCTATATCGCCCAGCCTCTTTGGGTAAAGGTAGTCTCCTTTTAAGACCCTTGGCACTGGTGGTAGATGGAGGCATGCATAGTAGAGTTCTCCTTCTAGCACCCCCACCCCAGCTTCCTGAAGCCAGGGGGCATGGGTTCCATTGAGTCCCTTGGCTATCATTGTGTATTATGCATGCTAGGCTGAATTCTCTAGAAAAGCAAAACCAGTAAAGGTTATATGTATGTATGTATATACAGAGAGAAGGGGGCAGGGAAGAGAGACAGAGAGTTATCTTAGGAAAATGGCTCACACACTTATAGAATCTGGCAAGTCCCAGTTTCCTGGATCAACATCAAACTGGAAGCTTTTTCCAACTCACACAGCTGCAGGGGCTGACCAGCCCAAGGTAAGCAGGCAGTATACTGGCTGTTGTCTCCGATGGATGGCAAATCCAGGATCACCAGGCTGAATGGTGGGTTGTTCACTATGGACAGTTGTAGGCAACACAAGAGGGTCCAGATCCACAGAAGAGTCTCTCTCTTCCCCAGGATGTCCATATTGAAAACAGGCCACACCCCTTGGAAAACTCCCTTTCAACAGATTACGTGTTCAAACCAAATAAATACATCCTACCTCATTATGGGAATAACTATATCACAACTGCTTAAATCACTCAGAACCATGGTCCAGCCAAGTTGACACACAACCCAACTATCACAGTCCACCCTTTGTCAAGTTGGCACTTGTACATATCTCCTTAACAATATATAATCTCTAAATAAGGACATTTACAAAGTCATATTTGCACCTAACATGATACACTAACATGCAGACAACTAAAACACATTATCTCTGTTTACATTTCATAGTTCCTAACAGAGAAAATAAAGATATTTGATGCACACATACAAAGGACAAATATGAAGATCATAGTCCTTGTTTCTGCAACTGGTCACATGGTCGTAGCTGATATTCAGAACTACCTTCTTCTACCATTCATTCCATATTTCCCTTGCTCTCAGCAAGCACCTCTGCTAGTCATGGTTCTTTGTCTGGAGTATGTGTGTGTGTGTGTTTGTGTGTGTGTGTGACCGAAAACTTCATTCCTAAAGCATCTGAGGCATTAGTAGTCATATTATAATTGTATTGCTGTAGTTTTCTATTGACTTTAATCATAGGGCATGGTAGTAGTAAGAGACACCCTAAAGAATCTCCTGTATTCCAGATATATTCTTCCTTACCTCCATTATGTAATATCAATCCAATTTCCCCTTGGTAAGAAGGATCTATCACCCCAGACAGTACAGTAACACCCTTCTTTGTCTGTTGATCCAGAAGTGTGAGGAATAGAAAATGGCCAGCTAGCATTCTTAACATTCAGTTCATGGCAGTTTGAATGCACATGGCAGTTTGAATGTGTCAGTAGTGTGTCTCCACGTGGAATCGTTTCTCCTTTTGGACTAAGATCTCCAGGCCTGCAGAGCATAAGGTAGCAGGGACAGAAACAAACATTTTTCAAGTGGGTCACTGGGGGTAATAGTGAGTGGTACCACTCCTGTTCCCACCCCTTGGTTCCTGGACCCATGATTCCCGGCTATTAGAAATAGCATCATATATTGTTGTGATAGTTGGAGCTGTGTGTCAACTTGGCTGGACCACAATTCTGTGTGGTTTGAGCTGTTGTGGTGTGGTTTTTCCCATGATGGGATCAGATAACTATGTTTTGAGTGGCCAATCTTTTGAAAGGGAGTTTCCCTAGAGGTGTGGCCTGCTTCCAGTATATCTGTGGAAATCCTGGGAAAGGAGACATTCTTCTGTGGATTGGGATTCAGTTGTGTTACCTACAAGTGTCTGTGAGTGAACAATCCACCATTCAGCCTGGAGATCTTGGATTCATCATTTGTTGGAGTCAACAGCCAGTGTACTGCCTGCCAGCTCTGGGATCCTCAGCCCCTGCTGCTGCACGAGTTGGGAAAAGCCTCCAGCTTAACATTTGATCCAGGAACTTTGGATGTGCCAGCTTCTATAAGTGTGTGAGCCATTTTCCTAAGATAAATCTCTCTCTCTCTCTCTTTCTCTTTCTATATATATGTATATACAAGCTTTACTTGTTTTGTTTCTCTAGAGAACCCAGTCTAACACAATTGGACTGTGGTTTAGAGCATATACAGCCTCCTGGAGAACATTTTCCCAACCCTGCAAGGTACTGCCACTTAGCTGGCATTGTAGTTTTTTGGAGGCCATTCCATCATTCTATCAAACCAGCTGCTTCAGCATGATGGACAGCATGGTAAGGCTAGTGAATTCCATTAGCATAGACCCATTGCTGCACTTCATTTGCTGTAAAGTGAATCCCTTGATCTGAAGCAATAGTGTGTGGGATACCATGACAGTGGATAAAGCATTCTGTAAGTCCACGGATGGTAGTTTTGGAAGAAGCATTGCATGCAGGGAAGACAAATCCATATCCAGAATAAGTATCTACTCCAGTAAGAAAAAAACACTGTCCTTTCCATGATGGAAATGGTCCAATGTAATCAACCTGCCACCATGTTGCTGGCTGATCACCCCAAAGAACGATTCCATATTGCAGACTCAGTTTTGGTCCCTGTTTCTGGCAGATTGGGCACTCAGCAGTGGCAGTAGCCAAATAAGCCTTGATAAGTGGAAGTCCAGGTTGCTGAGCCCATGCATAACCTTCATCCCTGCTACCATGGCCACTTGGTTTATGAACCCTTTGAGCAATGACAGGAGTAGCTGAGGAAAAAAGATGACTGGTTTCCACAGAACATGTTGTCCTATCCACTTGATCATTAAAGTCCTTTGCCAAGGTCACCTTTTGGTGGGTGTTCATATGAGACACAAATATCTTTATTCCTTCAGCCCAGTCAGGGAAATCTGTCCACATACCTCTTCCCCATACATCCTTGTCACCAATTTTCCAATCATCTCCTTCCAAGTCCCAGACCATCCAGCCAAGCCATTGGCCACAGCCCATGAATACATATACAAGCATACATCAAGCCACTTCTTGTTCCATGCAAAGTGAACAATCAGATATGTCACTCAAAGTTCTGCCCATTGGGAAGGTTTCCTTTCACCACTGTCCTTCAGGGAAGTCTCAGAAAGGGGCTGCAGTGCTGTTGCTGTCCACTTTGAGTGGTGCCTGCATATCATACAGAACCACCTGTAAACTAGGCACAAGTTTTCTCTTCCTCAGTCAACTTATCATAAGGAACTCCACATGAAACAATATATACAGACTGGGAGAGGGAAGGTAATATGACTGGAATGGAGACCATAGGCATTTTGGCCACTTCCTCATGCAACTTACTTGTGCTTTCAGGTCCTGCTCGAGCCCGATCTCTGATATACCACTTCCATTTAATGATAGAGAGGTGCTATGCATCTCCAACTTTATGACTCTGTGGGTCAGACAACACCCAGTTCATGATGGGCAGCTCAGGCCTCATGGTGACTTGGTCACCCATGGTTATGTGTTCAGTCTACTAAAACCCAGTAACAATCCAAAAGCTATTTCTCAAAAGGAGAGTAGTTATGATTACTTGAATAACTCAAGCAATAAATTTACATTTACTTCAATTACCTAAATGCTAATCCAAACTCTGTTTGGTGTGTGTTGTGTTGTGTGTGTGTGTGTGTGTGTGAATGTGGGGGTTGATGTGTGTTGTCTTCCTAATTATAACCTAGCTCAATGTATATGTTCTATATACCATGACCTGAAAGATTGGTTATGTTAACCCAAGACACTTGAAAGTATATTAATGACTGGTTGTTCAACGAAATTTTAGCATCAATTTCTTTAAACTGGAATTAAATTTCACTAACTTTTGTGTGAGGAGAATAATGCTAGATTTAAGGGGGTTTATTAGCAACATTAGAACCAGGGCATCATTGAACTTGAGGAAATTTTGAAAAAAAAAATTAAAACGAGATATTTTCCCCATTGACCTTATTAGAACTAGTCCAGGCTTATATCCTAGAATTGCTAAATGATCAAAAGTCATTTTAAAAGGAGAAGTGGAAATGCCCCAATCTCTAGTCTTCACAACCATTAACCAAAACAAAACAAAATCTCACTGCCTTTGAGTGGATTCAACTCATAGCGACCCCTCCTTGGGTTCCTGAGACGATGTCTCTACTGAAATCGATTGCCTAATCTTCCTTCTGAGGAGTGACTGGTGGGTTTGAACTAGGTAGCAATCAAGTGCCTTAGACACTATGTTGCCACAGCACCCACACTATTAGATGTGAAAAAAAAGAAAAAAGAAAAAAATGGTCTTTTTCTTTCAGAAATAATGAATGGCTGAATTCTTATCCTATTATCTCAAGACATACAAATTTCTTCTTATAATGATAGACATCTATTTTTTATTATAAAAATAAACAGGAGAGGTCAAAGACTGGGACTGCAATTTGTCCTTAATGACTACTTCTTGTTTTTTGGCTATGATTACACATTGAAGACAACAAATATGGAGGTGCCACTAAACTGTATCTGAATGTATCCTACAAACCCATCAGAGAAAAACAGACATGTATAGATTGCACACTTCCTCAATTTTGGACCACTCAAATGGACTCAAAGGAAAGTTGTGCATTTAACATTTATAATTTTCCATTTATTTCCAAGCACCTTTCTAGATATTCTAAAAGTGTAGGTCATGTCCAGAAGCACAGTAGTAATAGTGTTTCAGCAAACAGTGTTTAATATTGCAGTGTGTGCTCATATTTGAAGATATTTATCTTAAAATATCATTAGCTATTTTACAGAAACTGAACTTGACATGTCCTACATATGTAGTTTACAGATTCACAGAAAAAGGACTCAGAAATAATTACAAGAGCATGGAACAAATTCTAAAAGTTTTGTGTCTTGAGAACACTGAAATGATAGAGCATTAAGGGCAGAGGTTTGAAACTAATCATAACATTTCAAGCCCACAATGGAAATCACAGATCAGGGATACAAGTGTCCAATGGCGTCCTAATTGTCACAAGCATTAGTTGGTGTAAAGTGGGGCAATTGATTACCCTCTTCTGCTCTCCAGAGTGGGATGTTTTACATAGTAACAAAACAACATGACTGGAAACGTCCTTGTGTGAGAACAAAATATTTCCAAATGAAATGACTGTGGTGTAAAGGTACTATGTGGTTGCCCATATCCGCATCAAAAGGACTATCATGCTAACTTGTAAAATGACCCCAAATTCCCATATGAAGCCTGAAAATTCTTTGTGATTGAGACAAATATTTTCTTAATTAAAGAATCCATAAAATTTTTGTTTTAAATTATTTGATATAAAATTAAGGATAAGACTTTTTGGCATATTAAGATACAGAATAATGTCTCCAGCCAATCATAAAAGGTTACGTAAAACCTGGCATGAACTGTAGCTGGTAAATTGTGGATCTAGTAAATGGTAGTGAAATGGAAAATCCTACAAGAAGTGTATTATTTGAGTTTTTTGTTTTCTATTAAGGCATGTGCTGGGTAAGTCTGAGCAATATTGATGTGGACCAGAGTATATTTTAGTGGCATTTTCCATCTTTGTCCAGGACCAGGGAACTTTCCAGACTCTGTAGAGGTATTCTTCCCTAAGTCAATACATATGAAATACTTGTTAGTGTCCACCACCCCCAAATGCTGCTTAAGAGAGAAGTAGTCAGTTTCAAGTATGATCCATAATGGTCAGAAATTTGGGATCCTTGTCAAAATACTAAGACATCATCTCCTTAATTTATAATAATTCTGAAAGTGATGAACACAGTAAGCACCTTTAGAATGAGGATCACTCATACAATATCCCTTTAGCTGCAAAACCACCACCAATAATATTTCTCAGTTATGCATGCAAAACAAATTGAGGTAAACAAGTGGTGGACACGGAGTCTATGTGGAACAGTGTTGTAGCTGTGCTTCCCACATATACCCCTAATAAGCATATAGTAAAGAGTGCTGCATTTTCCTCAGAGCTCTGCAGAACTCTCCTCATCCACCAAGGGAAGCACATATTTATATAAGCAGCTTAGCTCTGTACCTGTGCTTGCCACAGGCCCTCATCTATACTGTGGACTGGAAAAGCTCATCTCAGAGGCTGGCACTGCATGGAGAATTTGACTAAGTCAAGCCCAAGAGCAAAACAGGCCTGGCGGGCTCTAGGGGACCTTCCAGTTCTTTATAGTTAGACATTGTGGTTGGTAGATTGCTATATATGAAAGAATCAATCTATATTTTTAGTTACATCTATTAGACTCTCTTGAAAAGAAGATTCACCTTCATAGAAGACCAAGTATGAACTATTGCAGTTTGATTATGCAGATTTCTCATCTGAAGAAGATAATTTTTGAATTCAGAAAACAGAGAGTATTGTTATATATATTCTACATGTATAATTTCATGAGACTTGTTAACAACAATAACATCCATTTTTGAGTGGCTTTGAAACAGGCATTAGTAAAATTGTTTCTAAGATAAAACTGGGGTAAATCTATGTTATAAAAATGTCTTCAAGCTATCTTTGTCACAAGAAGAGTTCCATTAGAAAATTCAACTTTTTATATAGCTACTTTTAAAATCTAACAGGCTGAAGTTTCTCATATTGTTAGAAACCATAAATTTATAAAGTTGGAAGTTATTTTTTAAGAAGACTTACCATTAACCTCCAATAAAGCAGAAATTTCATTGAAGCCAAGATTTTCAACGTGCTTCTCCATACCTATGTACTGTTATTAGTATTTTTAAAATTGGAATTGCTAAATAGAAGCTAACTGGCTCATGTGTCTGCTACCAAGCCTAAAGACAGGGAGTTGACAGAACAAAAACAAAGGGCTTCAATGCCTGATATTACATTGACTTGCTCCTTGAATTAATGGGTTGATTCATTCATCTGATGCAACTATGTTAATAAGAAAAAACAAACCTATATAATTTTAATTTTTCTGGCTTCCTTTAATCCCATTCTCTGCTGGTTCTGATGTGCTGTGTCTAGTATACTGTGAAATCAGTATTTTTATATCCTTTCTCTGCACAGCTCCTTACATTTTTCTGCATAATAATAATATGTATAATAGAAAATTAAACTAATTTCAGTTTCCTACCAAATTAATTTCATGTTTGTGTGAGAATGATGAGAAGTACAGAAGTTCTGGAATGAAAATTTTAGTTATTAGAAACCAAAGCATTAATTTAGTTATTAGCAGCCAAAGACTTACTAAATGGTAGACTTTTTTTTCCTGTCAATGATGGGAAACTTCAAAAAGAGTCTTAGAAGTTACATACATATTGACACCTAGTTTAAACAAAGAAGTAATACCAAGAAGCAAGTTGGTTTTATATTATAAAAATATCAAAAGAGTAATAATTATGAGAAATTTTTTTTTCTTTGGGATTTTGCTGAGTATCAATATTTCAAAGTATAAAGTAGTTTTTGTCTATTGAAATATATAATCGATGATAGTCATTACCCATTTTTTGCATCTAATGTTAATTTTACTTGATAACTAATATTCACTATGAAGTTTTAAAATTCTGTCTACATTTCTTTTACATTCTGGGCTATGTTTTCAAGACAAAGACTTGTGAATGCTAGATAAATTTCTTTGCAAGATGAGGATAACTATTGAACTCATGATAGCATAACATAAAGTAGACATGTGCTCTGTGGTTGAGCCTTGGTCTAATAATATACAATTTTTAGGTGTAATGTTGTTGAAATAAGGTTGAACTAGTCTAAGGACCCAGAGTTCAAATACTGCTGACTTTCAGTAGGAAAAATGTATTTTCAGAAGAAAAATAAGTTTCTAATATTCAGAGACAATCAACATTTTTCACTCTAGCATAATGAGAATATTAAAAATCATACTTTTTTCCTTAAATGAAAACTCTTGGATTGCACATATGTACCCTTCCCAAGGCCTGAATAAGGCTAACAGCATGGTGCAGAGCAAGAGGTCACAGAGAGAGAACTCACTGTGATTTCCTCCTGAGCTTGGGGCACTGACAAGCATGGAGCTGAGGCCATCTGACTGTGTCCAGGCCAGCAGTGTTCAACCACCGAGGGGTACTAGGTGAGGGCTGCAGAAGGAAATATATATGACTGGGAGGGTCCTGAGAAAGCTGCTCTGATATTTGCCTACTTTTACACATACCTTTGCAAGGATAAACCACAGCTGCTTGAAAAATCCAAAAACATTCCTAAATATTACTAAACTACAGATTCAGTAGGAATTAACAATAATATCACTTTAAAACTCACTCAACGTGTGTGTGTGTGTGTGTGCAATACATAATAATAATAAAAAAATACCTGGATACTTCCAGATAACTGAATAACTGAGCAGTGTTATTCATTGTAACTTTGGATTGGTCATTATGTTCTAGATGAGGGAAAGTAGAGAATTGTAGAGTGTGAAAGCATTGCTATGGAAGGCAATTAGAGATACAGGTATCCAATCCAATAGACCAGGTTAAAGAGCAGGAATGATGTAGGGAAGAAGATGCGGGAATATGAATCCAGCTCCAAGATGTCTATGTGAATACGTCCTTTTCTCCAGGATCCTGATTTACATTCTTCATAGCAGCAGAAGAAGCTCTGGCAGTCTTTGCCATCCAGACACTCATAGACACAAGTGTCTTCAATCTCCTGCCAGAACATGGAATTATTCAAAGTAATCATTGCAGGTGGGGGTGGCCTTATATCGAGGAGAGAGTAGTTCTGCAAGAAACAAGAACAATACAACAATAATCATGAAATGCAGTAAAATAGCCTGATGTGTATCAAGCAGTGTGTATTATGTCTATCTATAAAGACGCGGAAGGAGTGCACCCACCCCAGCTGTGTCTTCAACAGCTGAGAGTTGGTTAAGAATTTGCAAATCTAATAGGAGGAAAAAACAAAAACTCAATGCTGTGGAGTTGATTTAACTCATAGAAACCCCTCCTTGGGTTTTTGAGGCAGAATCACTATGGAAATAGATTGCCCAATCTTCCTTCTGAGGAGGGGCTGGTGAGTTTGAATCTCCAGCCTTCTGGTTAGCAGTCAAATGCCTTAGGAACTATGCCACCAGAGCTCCTTAAGAGGAAGGGAGATTGGGCATTCTAATTCTGCAGACATACTGCCTCTGAAACCCAAGGAGGGGTCACTGTGAGTTGAATTGACTCCATGGCAGTGAAGTTTTTTTTTTTTTTTGGTTTGGAATAGGAGAAAAATTGTGTATTTAAAGCTTGGATTTCTCAGAGTATTTGTGCAGGAGGCTGAACGTATTTTCAAATATGCTTTAGTCATTTCAATTCCCTTTGCCTATGTTCTGCCTACTTTTCTGTTAATTTTTAGCAAATACTTATATATTATATTATTCTCCCTTAAATCTTAAACAATGTTCATTTTTAAGTGTGGAGAGAAAAAAATTGGTAGATTGTTTTCTGTGTGGATAGAAAAAAATATGATATAGGAATGATAAGACATTCTTCCTGTTCCATGTAAGTCAAGTGAATGTACACATTCAAGCGAATTTCTCCTTGTGGGTTGGCAGGATGCCAATAGCCAATATGAGTTATCATTGAAATTGTGTACAATTGAAATGTTCTCTGTTTCCCAAGTGATCTTCCTGACATGGAAAAGTCAACTTACATACATACATAAAATTTCCTATTCACTCATAAATGGGAGAAAAGATTCTTGACACTGAGTAGTGACATCAAAGAGACTACCAATTCTTCAGGCAGCTACTGAGCTCTTACACTTAAAGAGCTCTTCCAGTGTCTACCACTTAATTAATGGAGTACCTGGGTTGCATAGACTTTAAGCCCTAGGCTGTTAACTGAAGACTTGCAGGTTTGAGTCCACTCAGAGGTGCCTCTAAAGAAAGGCCTGATGGTCTACTTTCCCAAAATCACAGCTATTGAAAACCCTAAAACAACAACAACAACAAAAAAAACTCCCTGCTGTCAAGTCGGATCTGACTCATAGCCACTGCACCTTGGGTTTTCAAGGCAGTATCACTACAGAAGTACATTGCCCAATCATCCTTCTGAGGAGTGGCTGGTGGGTTTGAATCACCAGCCTTCTGGTTAACAGTCAAATGCTTTAGGCACTACTCCACCAGAGTTCCCATTGAAAACCCTAGGGAGCACAATTCTATTCTGACACATGTTTGTCATGAGTCAGAATCAACTCCCTGGAAACTAGTTACTTATTACGTTGAAACTTGTTAAGAGCATACATTTCTAAGTTTGGTTGATTAATGGAAGAGAACTAAAATTATATGTGACTTTCTGCCTAAGGTTTTCTTTGCATTAATGAAAGAAGAAAGGCAGGCATGCAGGGGACAGTGTGGAAGTAGATATCAAGGGAAGAAAGGGACACAGACACTCTCTTCTAAACTGGCTGGTTGGTTAGCCTATTTGCCATGGCAGGGTACAGTTTTGGGTAAGTGGCCACTCAGAGCTTACTGGAAAGCATCCTGTGGACCTCTAATATTTTTATCAAGGACTTATTGTACAAGGGAATATGGAACTCATCTTCTATTTTTGTATTGTAATTTGGTTGCATATGTTCATAGCTGTGTAGACCCATAAACAAGAAATGGAAGTGGAAGTGCAGAGAACTCAGAGTCACTACTTGTAGGTTTTTGGTACATCCTTGTAAGTGTTCCTGAATTGTACTTTCAGATGGATATTTATATAAATGAAGGACTGAAATATATAACCTGCTCAAAGTGTAGCACCCCTTATGGAAAGACCACTGACTGTCTACCTTCCTCCATGATTCTGGTCAAGGGACGAGAGTAAAGACCTCACTGTCTCTGAAGATACAATGTGCATACTTCCCCAGACTAAAGATTCTAAGTTGCAAGTGTATGAAAAAGTCACCAGAATGTTGTTGAAACAGATTCCTATCTCTTCCCAGAGCATTTAAAGAATCTGCATCTTTTAAAAAGCACCGTATGAAAAACATCTACATTTAGTAGCTAATAATTTGATTAAACGTTTTCCTTCATGTGTGTTTTGATGGTATTAACCAGATGTTGTTGTTATGTGCCATCAAGTCGGCCTGACTCATAGCGACTCCTCCTTGGGTTGCCGAGGCAGTATCACTATGGAAGTAGATTCTCCAGGCTTCCTAACAAGGAGTGGCTGGTGGGTTTGAACCGACAGCCTTCTGGTTAGCAGTCAAGTGCCTTAGGCACTATGCTACCAGAGCTCCTATTAACTAGATAGCCATCCATTAATTTATCCAACTCTATGCACCCGTGCTACCCTTTTTCTATGTGGAGTAGACTGTGGGTGTGGCAAGCATAGATGAGAAGCCAGGCTGTTATAGCACAGGGCATCCTGGGAGGTGGTACCAGCCAAGAATGGGGGTCAGGAGTCTCTACAAGAGTGAGAACAGACCACCAGAGATAAATGGTCACTTTGGCAGGCTGCAGGCAAATAAGAAGTGAGGTTTCTGGGGCAAGAAAAACCTCCATTTCACTTCTTCATTTAGGGAACTAAGAACCTATGATTGATAAAGCACCTGTAGTCTCAATACAGTGATTAAGAGAACTACTTTTGTGTCTTTATAGTTCAGTGTTTTGAATGTAACTAATTCGTTTTTTATAATATTGAAATAAAACTTAGACTGCTATGATCCCTAAATAGCCATATATTAGATTGCTTGATAAAGTGCTTCTTTAAATGTACACACCTCTTCTGTAATGAAGATTTTAAGCTCTTTATAAGATGGGTGTTTTAATTAATGATTCTCCAAAGCCAAGATGGGTCTAAGACTCACTCTTGCTCTGCTTATGTGTATAGTAGGCCCTTGGATGACACTGGGACCAGGCCTTCCTGTGTGCCAAGTGCTCCTGTGCATATTAGGTATGTCAATGTGGCACTGTACAGCTAGGAAACTAAGGCACAGGGCAATCAGACTTCTGCCTTTATTCACCCTTCAAGTCTGGAACTGAACTCACCTATTAGCTCAACTTTCAGCCAAACAATAGACAGGTCTATAGGATGAACCATAGCACCAGAGAGGTATCCACCCCTTAGAAAAATTAACCATCTGAAATCAAAAGGACAACATTTGCCCTGGGATAAGAAGGCAAGAAGTATAGAAAAGAAGGATAAATAGGAATGGGAAACACAAGGAGGAGATGAGAAGAGTGCTGTTACATTGTGGGGATTGAAATCAATATCATGAAATAAAATATGTATGAATGGAAAACCAATTTTCTGTGTAAATTTCTACACAAATCACAGTCAAAAGTAAAAAAAAAAATAAAAAAGGCAGGAAGTTATAGAGCCTGATTACCAATAAAAAGAGTTCTTTGGAGGTAATGGAGGCAAGTTTTCTAAAAAAACAAAAAATCCTGTAAAATAATATTTATCACACAGAAACCTATTAAAACATATTTTTGAATTACAAAAAAGTTATAAAACCATATATAATTCATGATTTAGTTTATGCAAAATATATTAATATAAATCTTTTGAATGTCTAGAAAAAAATAGAAACATGCATACCATATGTTAACCCCAGAGTGGAAGGATTATGGTTAATTTTCTCTTCTTTTTATAAGAATTTTCCATGTTGCAATTTTTTTTTTTAATCTAGATACATTTTTAAGGGAGTACTTGCACTACTCATTGGTCTTCAATACATGCCATACTTCAATATACAGTAATGTACATTTCAATTGCAAATTTAGATTAGTAGAAGTTCTCAGAAATATTTAGATGTGTAATGCTGTACATACGGAGGGGGCTTGTATGCTTATTTGCTTGTGAATCCATTTTGAGGAATCTTGTTGCAATAACTACAAGAAAGGTAGAAAAAAAGTGATTAGAAAACTGCCATGAAAATCTGTATATCACCCTGAGTTAAAATAATCTTTAAGGAATGACTAAACTAGTCCCATGACTCATTAAACAGAACAGAAATTAATGGCTTACATTCTTATCTTCAGAAAAAAATCTGTCCTGTTTTTTAAAGTCTATATTTTTAAATTTTATGTTTATAATATTTACGTTTATATAATGTTTTACATGGTTCTTAGAAGTAAAAGTGCATGTAATCACTGAGCATTATCTCAAACTATCCTTCCACTGTCCTTACAGAAAATCTTTGCTACTGAAACTTACAGATGATTTCTTCTTAGTGGTGGTTTGTTTTCTACAACTCGAATAGTAGTTAAGAGTGGCATACTCCATCAGAGCAGCAAAGACAAACAAGAAGCACACAGTCACAAAGAGGTCCATGGCAGTCACATAGGACACTCGTGGCAAGGACTTCCTTGCAATGGTGCTGAGAGTGGTCATGGTCAGTACCGTCGTGATGCCTGCATAGGAAGCATTTGCAAAGTTGTGAAAGCAAGCTAAATGGAATAAAAATAATTAAAGATCATCAGCAATCCTTCCACTCTAACACAGTGGTTTTATTTTTACTTGAATTCTTCTTCACATTTTATACTTACTATGATATTACTTTTAATTTTAATGTCTATGGAATTTTGTAAGCAACTTTTTAATAAGATTTATCATAATATTCATGACATCATTAAAATACTTGAATTAATTGGACAACTCCAATGGATACAGTCATTCTCCTATTGTATTATGTCTTCTCTTTTAAATATGTTTTAATGAAGATACTCTTTACAGGCCCCCTTTACATTCCATGAGGAGCTCTGGTGGTGCAGTGCTGAAGGCATTTGACTGCTAACCAGTAGGTTGGTGGTTTAAACCCACCAGGTACTAAGCTGGAAAGAAGACTATGCAATCTACTTCCGTAAAGTTTTATTGCTTCCACAATCCAAAGGGGGTTGGTATGAGTGGGAATGGACTCCATGGCAATAGGTTTTAGTGAGTTTTATACATTCCCTGAAGAAATCCCCCTGGTGAGACAATGATTAAAGCATCTGGCTGCTAACTGGAATGCTGGCTTTCAAAGCCACTCTTTCCACTGTCTTATAGGGTCTCTATAACTTGGAATTGAATCAATGGCTGTGGGATTTTTGGTTTTATACATTCTCTGGAGTCCCTAGTTGGCAGAAGCAGTTAAGGGCTCAACCACTAATTAAAATGTTGGCAGTTTAACACACCCAGAAGTACCTCAGAAGAAAGGTGTGGTGATATGCCTCTGAAATGTCAGACTTGACAATCCAATGGAGAGTTCTATTCTGCACTAACGGTGTTTGCCATGAGTAGTATTGGCTTGAGGGCAGTTGTTCTTTCTTTCTTTCTTTTTCTTTTTTTTTCTATATTTCATGCTTTTAGATATCTCACACTTGCACACATAATTTTCTTCTGTTTAAATAACCTCTTTCTTACTTCTTTTTTAGTGTCCAATCTGTAACCACTTCCATTCTTCCCTATCTAGCTCAAGAACCACTCCTTCTGAAGTTCTGTGTTTCATAGAACCCCAAGCAGAGTTGATATCTTGTGAATATCACTATCAGTGGACGTCCTAAGAGCTCTGTCTTTTGCATTATCTTAGAGAATTGCATACATATTTGCATGCTTGTATCCCCAAATAGATTGTGTGACAAATAAGGGCATAATGGTATGTTGATCATCTGTGTTTACCTGTCATCCTGTACAGTGTCCAGCACATCTTAGAAATTTAATGAATGATTTGCAATGAATGAATTGATGAACTAATTAATTAATTAGTAATGCACAGTGTTGGTCTGACCTCATTTCAAATATGTGGGTTACCAGTAAAGATTTAATCAGAGATCTAGAAAGAGATTTAGAAAGGGGACATACATGTTATAGGTAGTTTGCAAGGAAAAATTAAATGAGAAAAGAAATGGAGATTTTTAAACATAATGAAAAATAAGTATGTACTGTGTAGATAGATATGTTTTATCCAGTCTGATATTCTTTGTTTTTTAACTAAACTATGTATTCCATTATCATCTGACTCAATGACAACTAACAACAAGAAAACAACATTTCATGTAATTTGTGATATATTTGTGTGCACTTGACTGCTAACCAGAAAGCTGGCGGTTCAAACCCACCAGCCACTCCTTGGAGGGAAGGTTGCACAATCTACTTCCATAGTGATACTGCCTTGGAAATCCAAGGAGGGGTCACTATGAGTTGGGTCCGACTCAACAGCACATAACAACAACAACATTATTTTGAAGTATCACTTTTTCTATACATTTACTCTAGGAATTACAATATGCATACTTAATTTATCAAATTTAAAATTATTAAAAATCTTTAATCTCCAACCACAAGGATTTCAAAACACATTAATGACACTTACCCTTCCCCCATTGACATACTATTATTTTGCTTATTTAATTTTATTTTATTACCTTTTAACCCTATAATATAATGCTATTATTTTTTTCTCCAGAAAATTTTTAAAAATACTAAATCTAGTTCTGTTGAGCTGTTTCTTATGTGATCCCATATATTCCAGAGTAGAAATGTCCCATAGGGTCTTCTTGGCTGTAATCTTTACAGAAGAAGATCACCTGGCTTCCATGGTACAGCTGAGTGGGTTTGAACTGCCAGGTTAGAAGTTAAGTGCAAACTAGGGACTCAATAAAGACAGAACCAGAAATGAAATAGAAACATAAAGCAACAACATTTGTTCACCTAGCTAATGCTTTTGGTATTGAGTCATGCTGTTCTTTCATGAAGGCTCACAAAGGTCATTGGTTATAGTCTATTTGATATTGAAGTATGGGAATTTATCTTAGAAAGTATTATATCGGATAAACAATTGGGAGGATTTAGAAAAATATAAGAAATTGGCAAGAAGGATGCTTTATAGAAAATGGAGGTCCTCTAGGCTTCTGTATGTGTTCTTCTCTGGACTGATTCTAACATACCTATATTCTAAGGTAATTGTGAGAATTAAAGGAAAACTGTGGCGCATATTTGTGACCATCATCTGAATATCTGATTGCCAATACCATCTCAGAAGCAGGAGGACAACATTAGCCAACATGTTAACTCTGGGTAAACGAATGTTATTCTTCCATGCTACCACTTAAAAAAAAAAAAAAAAAATCCTAATTTTGATATTGGTATTGAGCAAGCAAAAAAATAAATTTCATACTATGATGCTTCTATACATTTGTTTGACAGGTTAATTATTGTGTAAAATATTGAAAAAATTTAACTATCTTTTAAAATACAAAATGGTGTTAATTTTCTCAATATAGATAATTATTTTCATGAGTATGATCTTTAATGGTGTTTCCTTTGTGGAGGATGCATGAACAGGGACAAACAATACTTCATTTAATATGCTCTTGGGATAAAAGTGGAATCTGTTACTAATGAGTCTTCTTTACATTTGAATAAAATATAAATATCATATTAACACAACAACAGGGCTTGATGTAATAAATCCTGAATTGAAGGCAATTCCCTATTTTTTTTTTTTTTTTTTTTTGCAATTAGAGCACCTCATTAGAGAGAATTATTTTCACATCAAACAATTAAATGTACATTTATAAACATTAATAGTTACATGTGATGACATAGCCACAGCCATGCAGTTGATTTGGACACATAGTGACCCTATAAGACAGAGTAAAACTGGACCATAAGGTTCCCAAATCGGTTTTTTTTTTCTAAGAAGCCATGTTTTCCTTCTATAGAGTATCTGGTGGATTCATACTGTTGTTGTTGTTGTTGTTGTTAAGGTCTGTAGAATTGGCTCCAACTCATAACGACCCTAGGACTCAGAATGAAACTATCCAGTCATGTGCCATCCTCACTATCATTGCTATACTTAAGCCCATCACTGCAACCACTGAGTCAATCCATCTTGTTGAGAGTCTTCCCCTTTCTCACTGATCCTCCAATTTACCAAGCATGATATCTTTCTCCAGGGAATGGTCTGTTCTGACAACATGACCAAAATAAGTCAGACATCTGGTCTGGCTTTCAAGGAACATCCCAGCTGCACTTATTCCTGGACCTTTTCAACCTTCTGGCAGTCCACTGTATTTTCAGTATTGTTTACCAACACCACAATTCAAAAGCAACAACCCTTTGGTCTTCCTTATTCATTATCCAGCTTTAACATGCATATGAGGTGATTAAAAATACCATAGCTTGGGTTAGGCACACCTTAGTCTTCAAAGTGACATCTTTGCTTTTCAGCACTTTATTATTTTTTTATTTATGTGTTTATTTATTTTTAATTTCAGCAGTGCAATGTTTAAATGCACATTTTTTAAATTTTTATTATTTTTATTTTATTTGTTTTAATTTTTATTTTAAGAGTTTGTTTTACATTCAACGTTACATGCACATTTAGTTTCATTCCCCATTTACCATGTCCAATCCTAACCCAGTCTCCTCCCCTCCCTACTCTGTAACCCTCCCCCATATTGCTCATATTTATGTACTCCTGTCTGTTCTGCATTTCCTCAATTTTAATGTTGGTCCTCTGGTGTCCCGTGGTCTATTGTTCTTCAGCACTTTAAAGAGGTCTTTTGCAGCAGATTTGCTCAGTGGAATGTTATGTGATTTCTTTACTGCTGCTTGCATGGGTATGATTGTGGATCCAAGTAAAATGAAATCTTTGACAACTTCAATCTTTTTTTTTTTTTTTTTTTCATTTATCATTATGCTGCTTATTGGTCCAGGATAACGTTTACTTTATGCTGAGGTGTAATCCATACTACAGCCTGTAGTTTTTATTCTTCATCAGTAAGTACATTAAATTATCTTCACTTTGAGTCCTCAATGTTGTGTCATCTGCATATTACAGGTTGCTAATGAGACTTACTCCGATCCTGGTAACAAATTCTTCTTCATGTAGTCCATCTTCCTGGATTATTTACTTAGCACACAGATTAAATAGTATGGTGAAAGGATACATGTCTGACACACACCCTTCCTGATTTTAAACCATGGAGTATCCCCTTGTTCTGCTGGAATGACAGCCTCTTTGTCTACATAGTTCCTCATGAACACAATTATGTATTCTGGAATTTCCAATCTTTGCAATGTTATCTATAATTTGTTATGATCCACACAATTGAATATTTTGCATAGTCAATAAAACACAAGTAAATATCTTGCTGGTATTCTTTGCTTTCAGCCAAGATCCATCTGATATCAGCAATGATACCTCACATATCACATCCTCTTCTGAATCCAGCTTGAAATTTCTGGAAGTTCCTTGTCAATATACTGATGCAACCATTTTGAATTATCTTCAGCACAATTTTACTTGTGTGTGATATTAATGATATTGCTCAATAATTTCCACATTCTGTTGGATCACCTTTCTTTGAAATGTATACAAATATGGATCTCATTCAGTTGGTTGGCTAGGTAGGTGCCTTCCAAATTTCTTGGCACAGACAAGTAAGGGCCTCCAGCATTGCATATATTCATTGAAACATCTCAATGGATATTCCATCAATTCCTGGAGACTTGTTTTTCACCAATTCTTTCAGCTTCAACATCCTCTTTCAGTACCACTAGTTCTTGATCATATGCCAACTCCTGAAGTAGTTGAACATCTTTCTTTCCAATTCTTTCAGATACAGTGATCATGTATTCCTTCCATCTTCTTTTGGTGATTCCTGTGTTATTCAGTATTTTGCCCATAGAACTTTTCAGTATTACAACTCATGGCGTGAATATTTTTTTTAATTCTTTCAGTTTGAGAATTGCCAAGCGTGTTCTGCCCTTTTGGTTTTCTAACTCCAGTTATTTGCACATATCATCATAATAATTGACTTTGTCTTCTCAAGCTGGTCTTTGAAATCTTCTTTTTGGCTCTTTTGCCTTGTCATTTCTTCTACTCGCTTTGTTGTTGTTGTTGTTATGTGCCGTCGAGTTGGACCTGACTCATAGAGACCCCTCCTTGGGTTTTCCCGAGGCAGTATCACTATGGAAGTAGATTGCCCAATCTTCCTTCTGAGGAATGGGTGGTGTATTTAAACCACTAATTTTCTGGTTAGCAGTCGAGTGCCTTAGGCACTATGCCACCGAGGTACTCTTTATTCAAGACCAAGTTTCAGAGTCTCTTCTGACATCCATTTTGTCTTTTCTTCCTTGCCTGTCTTTTTAATGACCTTTTGCTTTCTTTATGTATGTTGGTCTTGATGCCATCCATAACTTGTCTGGTTTTTGGTAATTAGTATTCAGTATGTCAAATCTTTTCTTCATATGGTGTCTGAACTCAGGTGGGATATAGTTAAGGTCATATTTTGGCTTTCATGAACTTGTTTTAATTTTCTTCAACTTCACCTTGAACTTGCATATAAGTAATTGGCTGGATATATTGAGTTTCTCCATTGCCTGTTTCCACAGATGTAGTTGATCTGACTACTGTGTATTCCATCTGGTGAGGTCTATGTGTATAGCCACCATTTATGTCTTGATAAAAGGTATTTACAATGAATAAGTCATTGGTCTTGCAAAATTCCATCATGTGATCCCTAGCCTCATTTTTATCAATGAGGCAATATTTTCCAGCTATGGATGATTCTTCTTTGTTTTCAACTTTCACATTCCAATCACCATTAATATCTGATATCTGATAAGATAATTGCATGTTTGATCAATTTCAGACTTCAGAAGTTGATAAAAGTCTTCAGTTTCTTCATATTTGGCTTTAGTGGTTGGTGGGTATATTTGAATAATAGTGGTACTAACTGGTCTTCCTTGTAGGTGTATGGATACTATCCTATCACTGTCAGCATTGTACTGAAGGATAGATCTTGAAACATTATTTGTAACAATGAATGAGACACCACTCCTCTTCAATTTGTCATTCCTGGCACTGTAGACCATATGATTTTCTGATTCAAAATGGCCAATACCAGGTGCCTAGAATATCGATATTTACGTGTTCCATATAATTTTTTACAACATTCAGTTTTCTTAGATTCATACTTTGTACATTCCATGTTCTGATTATTAGTGGCTGGTTGCAGCTGTTTCTTCCCATTTTGAGTCATGCCCCATCAGTAAGTGAAAGTCCCAAAAGCTTTACTCCACTCGTGTCATTAAGGTTGATTTTATTTTGAGGAGGTAGCTCTTCCCCAGTTTTATTTTCAGTTCCTTCCAACCTGAAGGGTTCATCCTCTGGCACTCTATCAGACAATGTTTCAAGCCTATTCATAATGATTTTCAGTAATATATCAGACAGTGTTTAACTGCTATTCATAAGGTTTCCAATAGCCTATTCTTTGAGAAGTGGATGGCCTCTTCCTTCTTCCAAATGTGTCTTAGTTTTGAAGAACCACTGAAACCTGTTCACCAGGGATGATGGTGCTTGTATTTGAAATATCAGTGGCATAACCTCCAAACTTACAGCAGCTTGCAAGCTACCACAGTACAACAAACTGACAGATGAGTGAACTGCTGACCTATATGTAATCACATGCTTTATGAGATTTTAAAATTAATCTCATTACTTATCTCTAAAATTTCAGGAAACATATATTGCAAACTTTCATTTTATTCTTATTAAATCTTTCTTTTTTTTAGTTATTTAAGCCAGTTACAAGGATTATAAATCTTAATTTGTATTCAAATTTTTAGATAAAAATACCTTGTATTTATATGTTGTTGTTGTGGTTGTTGTTTTGCCGTTGAGTTGGCCCCGACTCATAGTCATGTATTTATATATTTGTATATAATACTGAAACAGGAAAATAAATCTCAATATATGAAAATACATCTATCTGTATAATGGTACATGTGGACAGGTTTTCTTTGAAAAAATAAAAAGCTTCTTTCAGATGTATGTGTGATAAATTCACAACAACATATCATATTGTTTTGAAACTGATCTGTAAAATTCTTGTTTACAATGACACTCAACATTTGTAATTGTGAGGTCATAATCCCACAATTTTTTTGCCTGCCATGTTGCTAATTCTATCAAAAATCTTCTGTAAACATTTAAAACTTATCTCATTTAAAGAGCACTTTGCTGAATAAGCAAACACACCAAAAAATAGAAAAACAAATGCAGGGGAAAGGACAATGTAATAAGAGAGATTTTGTAAGAATTTTACAGTCCCTCTTTTCTGAAAGAAAACTTTTTATAAAAACAACCTCTATATGTGATTATAAGTAATATATCACTGCACACAGATCAAAATATTGAAAGTTAGATACACATCCCATCATGAAGAAAAGTGATATAAAATATGCTGCACAATTTTAAGTCACTTATAGTAGTGCTTTACTGAAAGTACTTGCGGGGCCAGCAGAAAATTTATGAAAAATCTTTGAGACCTTAGTGTGTGGATCACAGCTGAAAAGAATGACCATTATCTCATTTGCTGGTAAAGGTACTATACACTAGCAGAGTGTGTTTTTGAGAGAATATTTTTACCAATATTATGATATCAATCTTTAAAGGTTGTGTTTTAAGTGCTGTGTCCTTTTTGATGTGATAGGTTCCTAGACTTGCTTAAACTTGTGTGATGGCATTAGCCCTAGAACATAGTATCAAATGAAGCAATTGGCATATTCTGAATCAGTAACACCATTTTAATTTCACTGGTATAAAGACAAGCTGATTGCATTACCTAAAAAAAAAAAAAAAAAGGAAGGAAGAAAGAAAGAAAACAGTTTTAAACATGGGCCAAGTAGCCCTCAAATCAAATCAATCCCATTTCAACCAAGTACTTTCAATTGAAGGCATTTTACAAACCCACCCACTGCCTTCAAGTCAATTCTGACCCATAGTGACCCCATAAAACAGAGTACCACTGCCCCCACAGGGTTTCTAAGGCAGTAAATCTTTCCAGAAGCAGACTGCCTCATCTTCCTCTTTCAGTGAAGCTTGTAGATTTGAACTGCTGAATTTTTATTTGACAGCCAGATACTTTAACCAGTGCACTACTAGAGATCCTTATTTTTATGAATATTCCTATATTAAAATTACACTAAATGGTGGAATAGCTATTTGAAAACTCACCTAGTGCTGTTCTTGCTGGTGTAGCATCTTTTTTGATCCAAAATGACACCCAAGATAGCACCACAGTCAGTATACAGGGAATGTATGTTTGAATAGTGAAGTATCCCATTCTTCTACTTAGTTCAAAATATATAGTCATGACAACATAATCGCCTGTAATAAAATATTATCAAAATTTAGACAACTTTCTCAAGTAAAAATAATAATTAAAAAAATTGAATACAAACTTGCTACCATAGACTCAATTCTGACTCATAATGTCCCCCATAGGGTTTTTAAAACTGTAAAATTTTTCAGAAGCAGTGATGTGGTGGTATGCACATTACATTCTACATTTTATTTCCAATCATCTCTCCTTTTTTTTTTTTCTCTTGCTTGCCTGTTGAGATTTTGTTTCTCCCTAGCTTCCCCACTTGGCCTTCACCTTTCAGCCTACTAGACCCAGCCTTCTGTACATTTGAAAGTCACTGTATTTAGACTGTATCATCTCCTCCACTCTTATCCCTGATGCTTTTTCAGATCCTTCTTTCATGAGTTCAATCCATAATGTAGAAGCCATTCCAGACTCATCCTGTCCCCTCCTTTTACTGCTTTTAGCTCCCAAACCACTCTCACTTTCTATCACAGCTACCACTGGTCTCCTAGCAATCAGCACTTCTCTTCTCCAAACTATTCTATCACCAAAAGTATCTTTCTAAAACACTAATTTCATCACATGTCTCTCTTTCTTATGATCCATCACTTGCTTCTCACTGACTTATACAAGTATCAAAATCTTACTGTGGTCTATGCTATTCTGAATCCAACTCCCAGTATTCTTGGCATGCTGGGCATTGGGGTGCCACTGGCTCTTCAGACATGTCAAGATCCTCCTTTTAGGCCTCTGCATACCTCCCTCTCTTCCAAGCTCATACCCACCAGCCACTCCTTGGAAGGAAGATTGCGCAATCTACTTCCATAGTGCTACCACCTCAGAAACCTAAGGAAGGGTCGCTATGAGTCAGAAATGACTTGAAAGTACATAACAACAAAAAAAATATGCAGATAACACAACCTTGCTTACTGAAAATGAAGAGGACCTGAAGCACTTACTGATGAAGATGAAAGACTACAGTCTTCAATATAGATTACACCTCCACATAAAGAAAAAGAGAAAAAAAAAAAAAAAAAACTGTACCAATAGCAACATCATGAATAATGGAGAAAAGATTGAAGTTGTCAAGTGTGTCATTTCACTTGATTCCACAATCAACACCCATGGAAGCAGCAGGCAAGAAATCAAATGACATACTGCATTAGGTGGGCAAATCTGCTGCAAAATATTTCTTTTAAGTGTTGCAGAGCAAAAATATCACTTTGAGGAATAAGATGCACCTGATCAAAGCCGTGGTATTTTTTATCGTGTCATGTGCATGGAAAAGCTGGGTAATGAATGAAGAAGGCAAAAGAAGAATTGATGGTGCTGGAAAAGACTATTGAATGCAATATTGACTTCCAGAAGAATGAAAAAACCCGTATTGGAGAAACTATACAGCGTATCTTTTTTTTTTTTTTTTTCCTGGCAAGAGATTCTTTATTTGAATAGTGTAAAAATTGAAAGATGTACATAGAAATATCTTGTGTGTGTGTGTGTGTGTGTGTGTGATTTGGATGAAATTTACAGAGCAAATTCACTTTTCATATAGCAGTTCACATACACTTTGTCTCATGATACTGAGTACAATTTACCCCACTGCAACAGCTCCCTCCCATTTCCTCCCTGTAGCTACCTATTTCCTATGTCTATCCCTCCTTGCACTCCTGCACCCTGAACTGTCTCCCCGTGCATACACAGCCCTTCTTTCTCCCAAGATTGCTCTCTCCAAGGAGTGTATCTACCTCAGGGAAATGTTCAACTCCTATACCTATCTTTTATTTGGCTGGAAGCCACCGGTGTGGGTGCAATTTCAGACCTGAAGGGCAGCTAGGGGACATAGTCTCAGGGGTTCAACCAGGCTCTATCAGACCACCAAACCTGGTCCCCCCTCTTTTTTCCCAAATGATTTTGAGTTTTGTTCCACATTATTCTCCCTCTCTATCCAGGATCTCCTACAGAGATCCCCCTCCAAATGGTTGACAGTGGTAGCCGATCACCATCTAGTTCTTCTGGTCTCATGGTCATATAGGCTGCGGATTGCATGGTGTACCATCTGCTAGGACTAATTGTTTCCATGAATCTTTGATTTTCTTCATTCTTCTTTGCTCTGGATGAGGAGAGACCATTGTTGCACTTAGACAGCTGCTTGCAATCTTTTAAGATCCCAGTTGCAACTCACCAAAGTAGGAGCTAGAATAATGTTTTGTGTAGCATGTTATGCCAATTAAGCTTGATGTCCCCTGCGACTATGGTCCTGAGGCCACCTGTTCAACTACTCAGTCCCTCTGAGTAGCTGGCTGTGACCAAGAAGTGACTACAAACATGCCCCTTGTCAGCTCTACTATACACCTGGGAATTCTTACAGAACATACAAATACACTTATAGGACCATTGTCTGTCAACCCTATACACGGTCTTGGGTTCACTCCCCACTGCATAGACATACCTAATAGTTCAGCCTGTCCACCCATCTATCTGCCCATATACCCATGTTTGCCTTCACTGACAATGCAGTATCATATGTGCAAAAGGGTTCATCTTTGTTCTCTGTACCTCCCATGTACATCTCTATGTCTTCATCTTCCTCAATGCCACCATGTTGATCAGTCATATTTGGTACATTGCCCTTCTCTTCACCAAAATCAATACTTATCTCTACCTATCTAACAATGTTCCCTCCCCTCCACTCCCACCCCTGGTAACCAATAAAGAAAGTTTACTTCCATAGATAAACCTTTCCTTGACTTTACAATAACGGACTAATAGAATATTTGTCCTTCTGTCATTGACTTATGTCCCTCAGCATAATATCCTTCAAGTTCTTTCATGTTATGTGGTGTTTTGCAGATTCTACATTATTCTTTAGGGTTGCATAGTATTCTACTGTGTGTATGTACCATAGTTTGGTTATCCATTCCTCAGTTGATGGACACCTAGCTTGTTTCCATATTTTTGCTATTGTAAATAGTGCTGCGATGAACATGGGTGTGCATATGTCTGTTCTTGCCATGGCTCTCACTTCTTTAGGATACATACCTTGTAATGGAATGTTGTTGTTGTTGTTGTTGTTGTGTGCCTTCGAGTCGGACCTGACTCATAGAGACCACTCCTTGGGTTTCTGAGGCAGTATCACTGTGGAAGTATATTGTCCCATCTTCCTTCCGAGGAGTGGATGGTGGGTTTGAACCGCCAGCCTTCTGGTTAGCAGTCAAGTGCCTTAGCCACTAGGCTACCAGAGCTCCTTCAAATGGTATTTATAATTCCACCTTTTGAAGGAATCACCATACTGCTTTCCACAGTGGTTGTAACATTTTACAGTCCCACCAGCAGTGTATAAGAGTCCCAATCTCTCTGTATCCTTGGCAGCATTTGTTACTTACTGAACTTTGCTACTAGTGATGGGGCAAGGTAGGATCTCATTGTTGTTTTGATTTGCATCTCTCTAATGGCTAATGATCGTGAGCATTTCCTCAGATGTGTTTGTTGACTACCTGAATATCCTCCTTGGTGAAGTGTCTATTCATGTCTTCTGCCCATTTTTTAATGGATTATTTGTCTTTTTGTTATTGATGTGTTGGAGTTTTCTATAAATTCTAGAGATAAGTCCCTTTTCAGAAATGTCCTTGCTGAATATTTTTTTCCCAATCTGTAGATTCTCTTTTGACTCTTTTGGAGAAGTCTCTGGAAGTACATTTAATTTTTAGGAGGTCCCATTCATCTAGTTTCTCTTCTGCTGTTTGTGTATTTTGGGTTATACTTGATAGCCTATTTATGCCATATATAGGGCCCCTAAATTTTCTGCTAGTGTTTCCTTGAGGAACTCTATAGTTTTAGGTTTCACATTTAAGTCTTTGATCCATCTGGAGTTCATTTTTGTATCTGGTGTGAGGTACAGATCTTGAAACTCTCTTGATTTCCTCAACATTTAGAAGTTCTGTAACTACACAGTATTTTCCCTCTTTTTGGTTTGTAGATATCTTCATTTGCAAATTGATGTCTCTAGTTCTCTGTTTACAATCTTGCAAGCTTATTTTACTTTGGATATGTCCATAGCTGTGATTTCTGGATTATGTCATCTTGTGTATTAATAGTCAGTAATTGTTTGCTATTTTTGGTTCCCTGTTCAAAGGACTCCCTTTGGTATGGCTTGCAAGGTTCGTCTGATTTTAACCAATTCCCTCAGTTTCTGCTTATCTGGAAATCTCCTAATTTCATCATCATATTTGAGGGAAAATTTTGCTGGTTATATAATTCTTGGTTGAAAATTTTTCTCTTTCAGGGTTTTATATATACCATCCCATTGTCTTCTCACTTGCATGGTTTCTGCTGAGAAATCAGAGCTTACTTTTACTAGTTGTCCTTTGTAAGTAACTCTTTGTTTTTCCCATGTTGCTTTCAGGATTCTTTCTTTGCCTTTGGTTTTGATGAGTTTGATGATGATATGTCTTGGTGATTTTCTTTTAGGGTCTATCTTTTTTGGGGGTGCATTTGACTTCCTGGATGCATCTATTATCATCTTTCATCATTTCAGGGAAGTTCTCCAACAAATCTTGGGCAATTTTCTCAGTGGCTTTATTTTTCTCTTCCTGCTCTGGAATTACAAAGACAAGTAGGTTATTCCTTTTGATAGTATCCACATGAACCTTAGGTTTTCTTCATTTTGTTTTGATCTTTTTTCTGATTGATCCCTTTCCAAAGAAGTATCCACATATGTATTTTCAATCTCATTAATTCTGTCTTCCATTGCAATAATTCTACTCCTTTACCCTTTCAGTGTGTTATCTATTTCTGAAAATTTATTATTGATCTTTGGGATTTTGATCTGTAGTTTTAGAATCATTTCTAATTTTTCATTTATTTTGTCATTTTGTTCTTGGATTTTCTTCCAAAATTCTTCTAAGGTTCTGTCTGTGTTTTCCATGGTTCATCTCTCAATCCTTTGAAGATACCTAAATATAATTATTTTGAATTCTTTATCAGAGAGTTCCAATCCTACTTCTTCCTCAGAGATGTGTTCTGGGCCTCTATCCTGCTCCCTTGTTTCTACCACTTTATCTTGCTTCTTTGTGTGGATTGTGATGTCTCTGAGACATCATGATGTAATTGTATTTAGATCTCTGTAAATTGTTTGTGAAGAGCAGCCAAGGGTGTGTCAGGCTCTTCTTGGTGGTTGTTTATCATTGGCATTTCCAGTCATCTGGGTCTGGAATGTCCTGGGGGTTCCTGGCAAGTGGATCTTGTTCTTAAGTCCCCACAATCTGGGAGACTGCTGTCTCTTTAAATATCCAAAATGGTCAAGCTTCTTGTAAACATTCAAAATGGCTGTGCCATCTGAACACATAAAAGTCCACAGCTCAGCCCGCCTTCCTCTTCACTGCTTCTCCTTTTATTTCCCAGCCACCAGAGCAATCTTCCATGAAGTACTTGGCTAGCAGGGCTGATTTTTAGGTTAATTTTTAGGTCCTACCACCACTCTGCAATATCCAAGCTGTCTGTTCCATTCAGATCACTGCCAGACTTCAGCTCCATTTGTCTCCTTTTTTTGGTGCTTTCATGCAAATTCTTCTGCTAGTTGGGGTTTAGTCCACTTCTATATCCTTCCCTTCAAGTCTCAGCAATCCAGGATTATCTTCTGTATCTGTATTAATTGGTTCCCCTTTTCTCTGTTGAAGAGGGTCTGTTCAATCTTTTGCCTATTCCTTCATCTTACCAGAACTCCTTCCATTGCTTCTTGCCACAGATGTTGTTAATCTGATTCCTATGTATTCCATCTGGTGAAGTCTACATGTATAGCCACCATTTGTGTTGTTGAAAAAAGGTATTTGTGATGAATAAGTGGTTGATCTTGCAAAATCCTATCATGCAATCTCCATCATTATATTTGTCACCCAGTCCAAATTTTTCAACTACTGGTGATTCTTCTTTGTTTCCAACTTTTGCATTCCAATCACCAGTGATAATTAGCACACCTTGATTGCATGTTTGGTCAACTTCAGACTGCAGAATTTGATAGAAATCTTCAATTTCCTCCACCTCCCCCTTTTTTTCTTTGATGGTTGATGCATACATTTGAATAACAGTCTTATTAACTGGTCTTCCTTGTAGACCTATGGATATTTTCTTATCACTGACAGCATTGTACTTCAGGAAAGATCTTGAAATATCATTTGTGATGATGAATGCCAGGCATTAATGTCATATAAGGTTAAAAAAAAAAAATAAAGACCCAACTATAATTGTCTATGGAAGCTCTGGTAGTGTAGTGCCTAAGGCATTTGGACTGCTAACCAGAAGGCTGGTGGTTCAAACTCACCAGCCACTCCTTGGAAGGAAGATGGAGCAATCTACTTCCATAGTGATACTGTCTCAGAAACCCAAGGAGGGGTGGCTATGATTTGGGTCTGATTCAATGGCACATAACAACAACATAATTGTCCACAAGAAATTCTTTTTAAATATAAACTCTCCCAAAAGCCCACAAACTCACTACCATCAAACTGATTCTGACTCATAGCAATCTGTATTGGGTTTTCAAGGCCATAAATCTTTATGGAAGAAGATCAGCTCATTTTTCTTCCACAGAGCAGCTGATAGGTCTGAAACACTGACCTTTTTGGTTAACAGATAATGCCTTGATAATTACACCACCAGAGCTCCTTAAACATAAACTCTAAGACAGGTTAAAATAAAGGAATGGAGAAAGGCATACCATGCTAACATTAACTCTGAGAAAGCAATAGTACTAATATTAATTAAGAGAAAGCAATAGTAGTAATATTGATTTTAGACAATCATACTTTAGAACAAGGAAGATTATCTGGAATAAAGAGGAACCTTATATAATTAGTAAGGGGTTAATTCTTCAAAAGACATAACAATTCTAAACTTGTATGCATTTAAAATTCATTGAGCATCAAAATATATGAGGGAGAAAAACTGAAGAGAGATAGATAAATCCAATATTATAGTTGGAGATTCAATACTTATTCAGTAATTAATAGGAAGGAAAGAAGTTGGGATGCAGATAACCTGAATACTACTATACAAATTCTTTTGAAGCACACATGGAATATTCAGCAATAGAAATCACATTTTAGGCAATAATACAGCTTAAAAAGTTAAAATAACCAAAATCATAAAAAGTGAGTTATTGAATCACAACAGAATTGCAATGGAAATTGATAACATAAAAGTTTCTTTAAATTTCCCAGTATTTTGAAATGAAACAATACTTCTGAATAATACCTGATTAAAGAAGAAATCTCAAGATAAAATATATTTTGAAACAAAACAAATAAACAAAATACAACTTATCAAAATTTGGGAGCAGAAAAAGCAGTCCCCAAAGTGGCATTTATTGTATTGAGCACTTAAATTAGGGGGGAAAAAAAAGATATAAAATCAATATCTACCTTAGGAAACTGGACAAAGAAGAAGAAATAGAAGTTAATGGAAGCAGAAGAAAGGAAATAATAATGTAGAATAGAAATAAATGAAATTGAAAACAGGAAGATAGAGAAAAAAATGTTCTTTGTGAAGTTCAATAAAAGTGATAAACTTTTAACTTCTAAAAAGAGAGGGAAGATACAAACAAATAACTAACAAGAATTAACAGGAGTCATCATAACTGATGCTATGAATATGAATATTAATATAATAATAAGGAAATACAACTAACAAGTTTGTGCCCATAAATTTTATAATGTGGATGATATCAACAAATTTCTTCAGAAAAGAAAAATGAATAAAAGTCACTCAAAGGAAATTCAATAAAGTGAATTGCCTCATTATTATCATTTACAGGAAACATAAAGATAAGTGCAATTTTTCATTTTCTTTTTTGCCTTCCCCTGCACAAAAGTTAGTATGTTTTTGCCCTCTCGTAAGTTTTTTATGCTCCCTTCTCACTCACCCTTAGTAACCATCGAGGAATATATATATTTTTTTCTTTTGTGAAATCTTTTTCTTGAGTTTTTACTATAGGTGTCTCATACAATGTTTGTCATATTGTGATTGACTAATTTCACTCAGCATAATGTCCTCTATGTTCATCTATGTTATGAGATGTTTCACAGAACCATCTTTGCTTTTTAATATTGTGTGGTATTCCATTTTATGTGTAGGCCATAGTTTGTTGATCCATTCCTTCCTTAATTGCCATTTGGATCATTTCCATCTTTTGGCTATTGTGACTTGCGTTGAAGTGAACATGGATGTGCATATCTGTTCATGTCGTGGCTCTTCTTTCTTTAGGATATACGTTATGGTAATTAAGGTTGTGTGTTAACTTGGCTGAGTCTGGTGAGTGGCTGGGTAGCTAGTTATAGTTATACCCCATGATGGGACTGGCAATCAACTCCATGGTGGGATCTACCACAAGCAGCTGAGTAGCTGGTTTGGAGGTGTGCTCTGCTTTCCATATATAAGAAGCAACTTCAAGAATGGTCTCCAGTTTATGGCACACTTGAACCCTGTGTGTAGCCAAGTCATTGTTCAGCAGCCTGCCATGATCTTGGGACTTTCAATGGACTTGAATTCGTGGCCTGCCAGGTTGTTTGGTAACATTTGGGCTGTGCCTACTTACTTGTCAACCTTGGATTTGTCAGCCTCAGCAGTCATCAGCTGTCTGAGTGCAGAAAAGCCTCCAGCTTCACTGGGCCAGGAGCAGGAGGCAAACCTGAAGCCCAGCATAGAGAGGCTTTCACCCAGCCTGTAGAGCTTGGCACATTGAACTTGAACTTAAAGCTTCCAAACTGTAAGAGAATAAACTCCTGTTTATTAAAGCTATCCCATTTGTGGTATAATCTTGTCAGAGTGGCACTAGGTAACCAGAACAGAATTTGGTACAGAGAGAGTGGGGTGCTGCTCTGACAGATACCTATAATGTGGAAACAGGAGTGGAGTGTGTCCTTGACCTGAGATCCCTGTTCTGAGACACTGGCAAAGAGACACTGGCAGAGAGACCAGCGTAAGAGACAGCAGTAGCAGAGAACAGAGACCAGCAAGTGATAGTTACAGCCTTACCAGCCTACAGAGGAGAAATCCAGATGCCATTGGGTAGGTGGCTTCCTTATGGAGTGGGTCCCCTTCAGGCATTAATTGGTAGAAGAGACTGGCATGAAATGGAGTAGCAGGTTAGCTGGGCCATGGTGCAAGAAAGCTGAGTGGTCTTTGGGCAGGAAGATTTCCAGAAGAGTGGGTTCCCTTTAGCATTAATCAGCCAAAGTGGAGAGACCAAGGAAACAGGAAACAGAGCTGCCTCAGCCTCAAAGGGTAGGGCCATGGCTTTTGGGGATGGAACCAGCATAGTCCCCTGGGTTTCAAAGCCAGACCTTCACTAACTTGGTTAGTGTAGGGCTGCATGTTCATGTGGGTCAGTGGGATGGAGCCATAGCCTCTCCCCAAGAGTGAGGGGGCAGAGCTGCCATATCCAATAGGTAGAAGAATGGGGCCCAGCAGGCATAGGGGGTGAGGTTGCCACTCAGAGGACCTAGGGAACTAGAGCCACCCAGTGAATGAGATCTGTACAGATGCCACCCAATGAAGATCTGTTCAGGAGCCAAGTTGACAATAGGTACAATTGTGGTAGTTAAATTCGTGTGTCACCTTGACTGGGCCTGGTTGAGTGGCTGGGTAGCTGGTGGTAGTCATTCCCCATGATGGGACTAGCAATCAACTCCATGGTGATAGCTACCACAACCAGCTGAGTAGCTACTTTAGGGATGTGCTCTGCTCCCTACATATAAGAAACAGCTTTGGGAATGGTCTCTAGTTTATGGCATGCTTGAACCGTGCATATAGCCAAGTCGTTGTTCAGCAGCCTGACATGCTCTGCTGATCTAGGGATTTTCAAGGGACTTGAATTAGTGGCCTGCCATGTTGTTTGGTAACATTGGAAGTGTACTTTTTTTACTTGTTAACCTTGAATTTGTCAGCCTTAGCAGCCAGCAGCCATCTGAGTGCAGAAAAGCCTCCAGCTTTAGTGGGCCAAGAACAGGAGGTAACCCTGAAGTACAAAGTTGAGGGGTTTTCACCTAGCCTCTAGAACCTACCACTTTAAGTTCAGACTTAAAGCCTCCAAACTGTAAGAGAATAAACTCCTGTTTGTTAAAGCTATCCCATTTTTGGTATTTTCTGCTAGAGCAGCCCAGAGGTAACCAAAACATATACCTAGTAGTGAGATTATTAGATTATAGAGTATTTCTATTTCTTGCTCTTTAAGGAAGTTCCATACAGTTTACCACAGGAGCTCTGGTAGCATAGTGCCTAAGGCCCTTGACTGCTAACCAGTAGGCTGGTGGTTCAAACCCACCAGCCACTCCTCAGAAGGAAGATGGGGCAATCTACTTCCATAGTAATACTCCCTTGGAAACCAAAGGAGGGAACACTATGAGTTGGGTCCAACTTGACGGCACATAGCAACAACAAAAACATACAGTTTACCACAGTGGATCCACCATTTTACAGTCTCACCAGTGGTATATGATGGTTCCAGTCTCTTCACACCATTGCCAGCATTTCTTGTTTTCTGTTATTTTGATCTTTGTTATTAGTGCTAGTATGAGATGACATTTTTGTTTTGATCTGCATCGCTCTAATCCCTAATGATCTAGAGTGTTTCTTCATGTGCTTATTAGCTGCCTAAATGTCTTCTTTAGTGAAATACCTGTTCCTCTGTCAATTTTTTAATTGGATTATTTGCCTTTTTGTTGTTAAGGTGTTAATGTTTTCTATACATTTTGGGAATTAGTCTTTTGTCCAATATGTTGTTTTTTTTTTTTTTTTTTGGTCCTCAGTCTGTGGATTCTCTTTTTACACTTTTGGTGAAATCTTTTGTGTGCATAAATGTCTAATTTTTAGGTGGTCTTTGTCATCTATTTTGTCTTCTGGTGTTTGTGCATTAGTTATATTAGATAGTGGATTTCTGCTTTGAATTAAGGCCCTTAAATTAGGCCCTGTTTTTTCTTTGATGACCTTTACGGTTTTAAGTTTTACATTCAGGTCTTTGACCTACTGTGAGTTCATTTTTTTGTATGTGGTGTGAGATATAGGCCCATTTTCACAGTTCTGCAAATGGATATATAATATGCCAGTAAAATTTATTAAAGAGACTCTCTCTTCCCCATTTAATGAAGTTTGATCCTTTGTCAGAGATCACCTGTTCATAGATAGATGTATTTACTTCTGGCTTCTCAACTCTGTTATTGTTCAATATGTATGTCATTGTACCGGTACCAAGCTATTTTAACTACTGTGGCTTTGTAGTAAATTTTGAGATCACACAGTGTGAGACTTCCTACATTGTGGAAGAGACCATCAATTGCTCATATGCAAGTCTGTGTTGAAGCTTAATAAAATTAAAATAAGTCTATGAGAGCCAAAATTTGACCATTATATCCCACCTGAATTTAAATATTATTTGAAGAATAGATTTGACACATTGAACACTAATGACTTGATGGGTTGAGGGAAGACATCAAGGACATCACTCATGAAGAAAACAAATGGTCATTAAAAACCCAGACCAAAATGGATATCAGAAGAAACTACAGAAAATAGCTAAAGCAAGTGGAATACATTATGACATAAAAGAGCTGTAAAAAAGATTTCAAAGTGCAACAGGAGGAAACAAAGTAAAGTATAACAATGAAATCTGCAAAGACCTAGAGTTAGGAAATCAAAAGAAAGAATATAAAAAATATTTCTCAAGCTGAAAGAACAGAAGAAAAATTTCAAGCTTTGAGTTGCAATATTGAAGGATTCTATGTGCAAAATATTGAATGACATAGGAAGCATCAAAAGAAGATGGAAGTAATACATTCCATGTATAAAAAAGAATTAGTGTTCAACAATATCAGGAGGAAGTATACGGTCAAGAAGTTATGGTATTTAATGAAGAAATGCAAGCTGCACTGAAGGAATTGGTGAAAAGAAAATCTCCAGATTGACAGAATACCCACTGAGATGTTTTAAAAATGGATGCAATGCTACAAGCGCTCACTTGTCTATGCCAAGAAAATTGGAAGACAGTTACTGGACCAACTGACTAGAAGAGATCCATATTTGTGCCCATTTCAATGAAAGGTGATATAACAGAATGTGGAAATTATCAAACAATATTATTAATTTCACATGCAAGTAAAATTTTGCTGAAAATAATTTAAAAACATATGCAGTACATCGATAAGTGATTGCCAGAAATTCAAGCCAGATTTGGAAGAGAGCATGGAATAAAGGATATCACTGCTGTTTTCAAATGGATTTTGGCTGAAACCAAGAATGCCAGTGAGATGTTTACTTGTGTTTGACTGACAATGCAAAAACATTTGACTCTGTGGATCATAACAAATTATGAAAAACATTGTGAAGAATTGGAATTCCACAATACTTAATTGTGCTCATCAGGAGCCTGTACATAGGCCAAGAAGCAGTTGTTTGAACAGAATGTGGCGATACTGCATGGTTTAAAATAAGGAAGGGCTTGTGTCAGTGAATATATCATAGAATGCCAGAAGAACAAAGAAATCTATCTTGGAAGAAGTACAGGAGGAATGCTCTTTAGAAGTGAAGATAGTGAGACTTCGTCTTATACTTTCTTATGTTGTCAGGAAGGATTAATCCCTGGAGAAGGGTATCATGCTTGGTAAAGTAGAGTTTTAAAAAAAACAGAGGGAGACCCTCAACAGAATGGATTGAGAGAGGTTGAAATGATGGGCTAAATTATAGCAATGATTGTGAGTATGGTTCAGGACAGGGCAGTATTTCTTTCTGTTGCACATAGGGTCACTATGAATTGTGATCAACTTGACAGCACCTAACACAACATTAATAACAATCTTTATGGAAACAGATTTCCTAGACTTTCTTCTATAGTGCTGTGGAGGGTAAATTTGAACTGTCCACATTTAGGTTAGTAATCAATTACATACTATTGTTTGTATCATCTCAGAACCTCTACTAGTCTATAGTGACAAAAGTAAATGATTGAATTAATAAATACTGTAGTGCTATTTATATAGACAAAAGTGCTATACAAAATATTACTCTTCTTTCAAGGAGATATAACATAACTTCCTATGGCATAAGTATTTGCTACAGTTAGTAATTTGCTCCTAAAGAGCACAGTATTAAAAAGTGGGAAAAAGTATCTTTATAATGGAATATGTCAGCAAAGACTACCTTATGATCAGTGGTAAAGTAGTATATATTCTTGATATACTGAGTATATATACTTAACATATTGAGAATAGTATATCACCTTTCTGCCTTTATTTTCAAACACTTAATCCTTATCAAACTATGAGAAAAACATCATAGACACTCAAGTTAAGAGATGTTCTAAAGAATAGGACAAATAATCTTGAAATTGCCAAATTTACCAAAATCAAAGAAATTCTTAGAAATTTTCACATCCTAAGGAGACCTGATAAATAAATGTGATGGGGTTTTCTGTTTGAAATTATTAAAGAAAAAAAATGATATTGGGGGAACTAATGAACAATAATTAACATGTGTTAAGTTAATAATAATGTATCAGTATTTGTTCATTAACTTTGACACTGCCATCGAGTCAAATCCGACGCATAGCGACCCCACCTTGGGTTTCCGAGGTGGTGTCACTATGGAAGTATCAGTATGGAATCTTCCTTCCAAGGAATGGCTGGTGAATTTGAATCACCAGCCTTCTGGTTAGCTGTCAAATGCCTTAGGCACTGAGATTCCAGCAAGATGGCGGACTATGCAGAAAGACTGCACAGACACTCTTTAACAAAGAAAAGGAAAACCAATTAACACAGACACAGAAGATAATC
>NW_006921733.1:1737881-1738363 GCF_000298275.1 Orycteropus afer afer
TACTATACACCTGGGAATTCTGATCATTCACATAAACTCATGGGACCATTGTCTGCCAACCATATATATGATCTTGGAAACACTCCCCATTTAGACATACCTAATTGTTTAGCCTGTCTACCTATCTATCCATCAATATACCCATGTTTGCCTTTACTGACAACTCAGTACTGTATATGCAAAAGGGTTCATGTTTGTTGTATGTACTTCCCATGAACCTCTCTATGTATTTCTCATCCTCAATGATGCCATATTGCTCACTCACCTTTGCTACATTGCCCTTCCCTTCACCCAAATCAATATTTATTTCTATCTATCTAACATTGTTCTCTCCCCGCCCCTCCCATCCCTGGTAACCAACAAAGAAAATTTCCTTCAATAGATAAACCTTTCCTTAACTTTTACAATAATCGACTAATACAATATTTGCCCTTTTGTGATTGACTTATTTCACTCAGCATAATGTCCTCCAAGTTCATCCA
>NW_006921733.1:1755295-1756130 GCF_000298275.1 Orycteropus afer afer
ACAGCAGAAGAGAAACCAGATGATTGGGACCTTCTAAAAATTAAATTTTTATGTGCCCCCAAAGACTTCTCCAAAAGAGTCAAAAGAGAACCTACAGATTGGGAACAAATATTTGGTAATGACATATCTGACAAGGGATTTATCTCTAGAATTTATAGAACACTCCAACACCTCAATAGCAAAAAGATAAACAATCCAAATAAAAAATGGGCAGAAGACATGAATAGACACTACACCAAGGAGGATACTCAAGAGGCTAACAAACATATGAAGAAATGCTCACCATCATTCGCTATTAGAGAGATGCAAATCAAAACAACTCTGTGGTACCATCTTGCTCCAGAACTGGTAGCAAAGTTCAACAGGACAGAAAATTACAAATGCTGGCGAGGTTGTGGAGAGATTGGAACTCTCATACACTGCTGGTGGGATTGTAAAATGGTACAAACATTTTGGAAAGCAGTATGGCAACTGCTTCAAAAGTTGGAATTAGAAATACCATTTGACCCAGCCATTCCATTACTAGGTATAAAGCCTAAAGAAGTGAGAGCCATGAAAAGAACAGATATATGCACACCCATGTTCATCACAGCACTATTTCCAATAGCCAAAAGTTGGAAACAACCTAGATGTCCATCAACTGAGGAATGGATAACCAAACTATGGTACATACACAGAATGGAATACTATGCAACGCTAAATAATAATGTAGAATCTACAAAACACCTCATAATGTGGATGAACTTGGAGGACATTATGCTGAGTGAAATAAGTCAATCACAAAAATGCAAATATTGTGTTACTCCGTTGTTGTAAAAGTTAAGGAAAGGTTTAT
>NW_006921733.1:1756546-1756994 GCF_000298275.1 Orycteropus afer afer
CATATATAGGGTTGGCAGACAGTGGTCCTATAAGTTTATGTGAATGATCAGAATTATCAGGTGTATAGTAGAGCTGACAAGAGGCAAAGTTGTGGTCACTGCTTGGTCACAGCCAGCTACCCAGAGGAACCAAGTAGTTGAACCTGAGGCCTTGGGACCATAGTCACAGCGGACATCAAGCTCAATAGGCATAACATACTATACAAAACATTATTCCACCTCCTACTTTGGCGCGTAGCGACTGGGATCTTAAAAGCTAGAAAGCTGCCATCTAGATGCAACGATGGGTCTCTCCGCATCAAGAGCAAAGAAGAATGAAGAAAACCAAAATTCCTGGAAACTTGTACACCATCTGATCTGCAGCGTATACAACTATGAGACCAGAAGAACTAGATGGTGCCTGGCTACCACTGTCATCCACATGGGAGGGGATCTGTGTAGGAGATCC
>NW_006921733.1:1757662-1768226 GCF_000298275.1 Orycteropus afer afer
GGAGTGGCTGGTGGGTTTGAACTGCCAGCCTTCTGGTTAGCAGTCAAGTGCCTTAGGCACTATGTTACCAGAGCTTATATATATATATAGTATATATCAGAAATAACACAGCCTCATTATTATAAGTTTTTAGAAATTTTCAAGTGTATGTTAAATGGCTTAGACCAATTAATTATTTACCTTGTGTGGTAGTTAAATTTGTATGTCAGCTTGGCTGCCTGGTTGAGTGGCTGGGAATCTGGTGGTAGTTATTCCCCACAATGAGGCTGGGAATCAACTCCATTGTGGGATCTACCACAAGCAGTTGAGAAGCTGCCTTTGGGATGTGGTGTGCTCTCTCTATATAAGAAGTCTTGGAGATTGTCTCTAGCTTACAGAATGTTTGTACCCTGCATGTAGCCATGTCATTGTTCAGCAGCCTACCATGCTCTGCCAACCTTGGGACTCACAGTTGACTTGAATTAATGGCCTGCCATGTGGTTTGGTAACATTGGGACTGTGCCTTTTTACTTGTCTACCTTGGGCTTCTCAGCGTCAGCAGCCAGAAACTGTCTGAGTGAAGAAAAGCCTCTAGCTTCAATGGGTTGGAAGCTGGAGGCAGAGCTAAAGCCTAAGGCTTTAGCTTTCACCCAGCCCCTTGAGCTTAGCACTTTGAACTTGGACTTAAAGCCTCCAAACTGTAAGAGAATAAACTCCTGTTTGTTAAGGCCATCCCAATTTGTGGTATATTTTTTGTCAGAGTGACACTAGGTAACCAGAACACCTTGGTATGAATAATTTTTATGGTAGTAGAGGTACGTACTCTGTCTACTCTGCTTCCTTTCTGTAGGGGTTGTTCTCTTCTCACTCCCTCTAGTCTTGTGGAGGCTATCACCAGCATCTCTGGCCCTCTCTATGGATGATCATGTGATCTGTTGTTGTTACTACCATCAAGTTGATTTTGACTCATAGTAACACCATATGTCAAACTAGCACTGCTACATAGGGTTTTATGGGCTGTAATCTTTACTCCTGTAGAGTAGATTTCCAGATCTTTTGCCTTCAGAGCAACTGAGTGAATTCAAATAAACAGACATTTGGTTAGCAACCAAGCATTTAACTTTTGTGCCATTAGGGCTCCTAATCATGTGATCTACTCCTGGATAACTGGGGCAACCATCCCTAGTCCGTAGTCATTGAAAATTTTTAACTTTTATTGAATGCATCAAAAGTGTAAGGGCTAAGAGCAAACAACTAATCCACTACCCAGAGAGAAGAAGGCATTGTAAGGAATAAATTGGACTCAAGCATTTTCTTACCTGAGACAGATACCAGAAACACTATATAGTCCAGTAAGATTATTCAACAAATTACTAAATGTTAAATGTAGAGTAGCATCAAAGTATGAATCCTCTGGAGTTCTCAGAGGGACAGGGAGATACAGATTTTTCATCATCTTACAGGCTTTTCTTCCTGGAATTCCACCAGGTGGTGTTCACAGGAAACATCAGGGATATCTTCAGAAAACTTCCCTCATGTTGTTGCATAGAAAAGGCCAACAACATCCATTTCTAAAACCCCTTCCTGACCCTTATCTCTTATATGTCCTGTGAGGGGAAAAAAAAAAAAAAAAAGAAAGAAAAGAAAAGATCTTAATATATAGGGGAAAGGACAACAAAAATTTAGCATTAGCTCATTGGTGGGAACCTATGGCAGTTTGGAAGGGGAACAGGAAAAAAAAAAAAGAAAAGCTCTGTCACTGGTGGGGGTGAGAGTACAACATCATTGATGTTCGATGAAATGAACAAATATTGATACATCATTATTAACTTAACCCATATTAATAATATTTCATTAGTTACCCCCAATATCACTCCCAAGATTCAGGTTCGCAGATGTTAGAACACTAGGTAACAGCACTGCCTCCTTTGTTGCAGTCCTCAGCCCACTAACAGGTATTGAATAAAAGGAAGCTCTGGTGATATAGTACCTAAGGCATTTGACTGCTAACCAGAAGGCAACAACAGTATAATCTAGGAGGAAGAGCTACAAAGGACAGATCCTCTCTGGGCTGACTGCAAAGGGAAGACTCAAGGTTGAGTAGTAAGACCTAAACCAAGCAAGAAGCAAGCTTCAAGCCTGACCCAACTGCTGATTAGATTAACAAATCCCTTACACCAATGGCCTTGGGATATGACAAGTATGCTCACTTCCAAGCATAAGATGACATTTAATTCAGTATCTACAACATGTCTAGCTTAAAAAGAAAACAAATTAAAAAAAAAAAAAAGTATTATGATGAGTGAAGAAAAAAATAGCCTGAAGCAACCACAAGTAGAGAATCTGATATGAAATGGGACATTTAAAACATCATGCTTTAAATATAAAGGTTCTAGTGGAAAGATCAAATAAGTGATTTCAGAAAATAGATGGAAACTAAGAAATTATTTAATGGTGAATAAACCACATAGCATAGTGCCTAAGGCACTTGACTGCTAACCATAAGGCTGGCAATTCAAACTCCCCAGCCACTCCCCAGAAGGGGGGTTGGGCAATCTAGTGATACTGCCTCAGAAACCTAAGGAGGGGTCGCTATGAGTTGGGTCCAACTTGATGGCACATAACAACAACAACAGGTCACGAAGCATGCTTCAATAAATGAAAATCTCTGGACCCAATAAAAAGAGTCCATAGAGGGAAATGTAGAGTTGTGAATTTCTGAATTAAAAAAAAAAAAAAAAAAAAAAAAAAAAAAAACCTAACAACAACAACAACAAAAAAGAAACTTTAAAAGGAACTAAAAAACCCAAACCAAGCAGAAGGAAGAAGATAACAAAGATTAGAGTAGGCATAAATAAAAGAGAAAAATAAATGAAAGCAGAAGTTAGTTTTTTGAGAGGATCAGTAAAATTGATAAACTTTTGGTTAGATTGACAAAGAAAAAATGGAGAAAATGCAAATAACAAAAAATCAAATCCAAGAAAAATAAAAAATGATTATAACAGAATACTATGAATAATCATATGACAGCAAACAAGACAATGTAAATGACATGGACAATATTTTCTAGAAACACAAAAACTTCCTTCATTAACTCAAGAAGAGTTAGAAGACCTCTACCAACCCATAAAAAGTGAAGAGGTCAAAGCAATGATCAAAACTTCCTAAAAAAAGGAAAATCCTGGACCAGATGACTTCACTGGGGAATTCTTCCAAACATTTGCAAAAGAAATGATGCCAACCCATCTTAAATCTTTCCAAAAATAATAGAAGAAGAGATATTCCTTAACTCATACTGTGAGGCTACAATTACCAAAAACAGACAAAAACACCACAGTAAAGAAAACTACAGACTAATATCCTTCATGAATGTGTTGTTGTTGTTGTTAGGATCAATTAAATGTTCTGGAATTCCCATTCTTCTCAATGTTACCCATAATCTGTTATGATCCACACAAATGCTTTTGCATAGTCAATAAAAGCAATATTCTTTGCTTTAAGCCAAGATCCATCTGACATCGGCAATGATATCCCTTGTTCATTAATGAATGTAGTCATAAAAATCCTTAACAAAATAATGGCAAATCAAATCTAAAAGCATATTAAAAGAATCAGGCACACCATAACAAGATGGGATTTATTCCAGTAATGAAATGAAATGGTAGTTCAACATTAGAAATAATTCAATGTGATACACCACATTAAAAGAATAAATACAAGAACCATATGATCATCTCCCTATACTGACACAGAGAAGAGCAACATGCAACACCTTTTCACTATAAAAACAGTCAGTAAGATAGGAACAGAAGGGAGATTCCTCAGCTTTATAAAGGGTAATTATGAAAGACCCATAGCTAACATCAAACTCAATGGAAAATGTCCTAGCATTTGCACTTTAATTACAGACTAGGATGCCTGCTTTCACCACTGCTATTCAATATTGTGCTGGAAATTCTAGCCAGTGCAATTAGGCAAGACCAAGAAAAGGAATCTAAAGTGAGAAGGAATGAATGAACTTATCTCTTTTTGCAGATGACATGATTCTATATATTGTTGTTAGGTGCTGTCATGTCATCTTAGAGTCATAGCAGCAACCCTATGCACAGCAGAACAAAACACTGCCTGGTCTTGCGCCAGCTCCACGATCCTTTCTATACTAGAGACCATCACCGGTGCCACTGTGTCAGTCCATCTCATTGAGGGCCTGCCTCTCTTTCGTGGACCCTCCAACTAACCAAGAATAACATCCTTCTCCAGTGAATGGTCCCTTCTGACAACATGACCAAAGTATGTAAGACAAAGTTGGACCATTCTCACTTCCAAGGAGCATTCCACTTCCTCCAGGACAGATTTGTAAGTTCTTTTAGTGGTCCATGGTACTCTCGGCATTCTTTGCCAACATCACAACTCAAAACCATAGACTCTTTTTCAGTCTTACTTATTCATGCATGTGAGGCGATTGAAGAACCCATGGCTTGCGTCAGGCACACCTTAGTCCGCAAGGAGACATCTTTGTTCTTCAGCACTCAAAAGAGGTCTTTTGCAGCCGAGTTGTCCAGTGCTATACGTTGTCTGATGTCCTGACTGCTGCTTCCATTGGCGTTGATTGTAGAATTAAGCAATATGAAGTCTTTGACAACTTCAATCTTTTCTCCATTTATCATGACGTTGCTTATTGGTCCAGTTGTGAGGATTTTTGTTTTCTTTATATTGAGGTGCAATCCATACTGTAGACTGTATTCTTCAATCTTCATCAGTAAGTGGTTCAAGTCATCCTCAATTTCAGCAAGCAAAGTTGTGTCATCAGTGTATTAGAAGTTGTTAATGATTCTTCCTCCAATCCTGATGCCACATTCTTTTTCATATAGTCCAGCTTCTTGGATTATTTTGCTCAGCATATAGATTGAATAGGTATGGTGAAAAGATAGAGAACCCTGACACACTCCCTTCTTGATTTTATATCTTGCAGTGTCCCTTTATTCTGTCTAATGTTAGCCTCCTAATCTATGTAAGGGTTCCTCATGAGTGCAATTAAGTGTTCTGGAATTCCCATTCTTCTCAATGTTATCCACAATTTGTTATGATCACACAATCTAATGCTTTTGCATAGTCTATAAAACACAAGTAAACATCTTTCTGGTATTCTTTGTTTTCAGCCAAGATCCATCTGATTTCAGCAATGATATCCCTCATTCCATATCCTCTTCTGACTTCCTCTTGCATTTCTGGAAGTTCTCTGTCAGTATATTGCTGCAACTGTTTTTGAATTATTATCTGTAAGATTTTACTTGCATGAAATATTAATGATATTGTTTGACTATTTCCACATTCTGTGCAATCACCTTTGGAATGGGAACAAATATGAATGTTTTCCAGCCAGTTGGCCAGGTAGTTGTCTTCCAAATCTCTTAGCATAGCCAGTGGGGCATTCATTTATTGAAACATCTTAATGGGTATTCCATCAATTCGTGGAGCCTTGTTCTTCACCAATTCCTTCAGTGCAGCTTCAACTTCTTACTTCAATACCATTGATTCTTCAACATATGCCACCTCCTGAAATGGATAAACATCAGCCAGTTCTATTTGGTATAGTGACTGTGTATTCCTTCCATCTCCTTTTGAACCTTCCTGCATCATTCAGTATTTTGCCGATAGAATCTTTCAACATTGCAACTTGAGGCTTAAATTATTTCCTCAGTTCTTTCAGCTTGAGAAATACTGAGTGTGTTCTTCCCTTTTGGTTTTCTAACTCCAGATCTTTGCCCATTTCATTATAGTAATTGGCTTTGTCTGCTCGAGCTTCTCTTTGAAATCTTCTGTTCAGCTCTTTTATCTTCTAATTTCTTCCATTTGTTTTAGCTACTCTTTGCTCAAGGGTAAATTTCAGCGTCTATTCTGACATCCATTTTAGTTTTTTCTTTCTTTTTAATGACTTGATTGCTTTCTTCATGGATGATGTTCTTGATGTCATCCCATAATTCTTCTGGTTTTCAGTCATTGGTGTTCAATGCATCAAATCTATTCTTTAGATGTTCTCTAAATTCAGGAGGGATATATTCAAGGTCACACTGTGGCTCTCATGGACTTGCTTTAATTGTCTAACTTCAAGTTGAACTTGCATATGAGCAGTTGTTGGTCTGTTCCACAATCAGCTCCTGGCCTGGTTTTTGGTGAAGATATTAAGCTTTTCTATTGCCTTTTGCCATAGATGTAGTCAATCTAATTCATGTGTACTCCATCTGGTGATGTCCACGTGTATAGCCGCCATTTGTGTTGTTGAAAAAAAGTATTTGCAATGAATAAGCTGTTGGTCTTGCAAAATTCTACCATGTGTTTTCCAGCATTATTTCTGTCACCAAGGCCAAATTTTACAACTACTGGTGATTCTTCTTTGTTTCCAACTTTTGCATTGCAGTCACTAGTGATAACTAACACATCCTGATTGCATGTGTGATCAATTTCAGACTGCAGAAGTGAACAAAAATCTTTAATTTCCTCATCTTTGGCTTTGGTGTTTGATGTTTGGTGTAGTATTAACTGGTCTTCCTTGTAGGCATATGGCTATTATCCTATCACTAACAGCATTGTACTTCAGGACAGATCTTGAAACATCCTCTGTGATGATGAATGCCAAACCATTCTGCTTCAAACTGTCATTCCTGGCATGGTAGACCATATGGTTGTCTGATTCAAAATGGCCAAAACCACTCCATTTCAGCTCACTGATGCCTAGGATATCAGTCTTTAGATGTTCCATTTCATTTTTGACAAGTTCCAATTTTCCTAGATTCATACTTCATACATTCTATGTTCTGATTATTAGTGGATGTTTGCAGATGTTTCTCCTCAATTTGAGTCATGTCACTTCAGCAAATGGAGGTCCTGAAAGCTTTAGTTCATCCATATCACTAAGGTTGGTTCTACTCTGATGAGGCAGCTCTTTCCCAGTTGTATTTTGAGTGTCTTCTGACCAGGGGCTCTTTTTCTTGCACTGTATCAGACAATGTTTCCAGGCTATTTATAAAGTTGAACAGTAATATATCAGACAGTTTTTCTCTGCTACTGTTATGGTTTTCCATTGCCAATTCTTTAGAAGTGGATGACTTCTTCTTTCTTCCTAGTCTATCTCAGTCTGTAAACTGAGTTGAAACCTGCATACCATGTGCAACTCTGCTAGCTTTTGAAACACTGGTGGTACAGCCTCAAGTCCCACAGCAATGTGCAAGCCACCACAGTATAACAAACTGACACACAATTTGTCTCCCTTAGCTGTTGGAAACCTCTCTGCCTTCCCCTAACCTAATTCCTACCTAGCTCCTGCCATTTGGTCATCTCCAGTGTTCCCTCCCTTTCTTGCTTCTGGGTGTGTGTCCTGTCTCCTGGCCCCTTACCTGGATCCTGCCACTTTTGTCATCTACATTCCCTCTTTTTCTGCCTGTGGAGGTGGGTCCTGTTCCTCCACTATTAACATAAACTCATTATCCCTTAACTGTTGAGTTAAATTTGATCTCATATAGATAGTTATTAAGATAATAAATTGTTAAAAGAAAACATTCTTTGATAATTAAGTTAAAGAATTGTTGTTGTTGTTGTTATGTGACGTTGAGTCAGATCTGACTCATAGCAACCCCTCCTTGGGTTTCCGAGGCAGTATCACTGTGGAAGTATATTGCCCCATCTTCCTTCTGAGGAGTGGCTGGTGGGTTTGAACCGCCAGCCTTCAGGTTAGCAGTCAAGTGCCTTAGCCACTATGCTACCAGAGCTCCCTAATTAAAGAATAGTCTCTAATAATTAGTGGATTTTCACATGCAATAAAGAAATAAATAATTTAAAGCCATACATCACACTATACATAAATATATAGATAATATATAGATGATCCTGAATAATCCACAAAGAAGATCTAGTGTTGTAATGGTTTAGGCATTTGGCTGCTAACCAAATGGTCAGTGGCCACTAGCCACTCCACAGAAGAAAGATGAGGCAGTCTGATTCTGTAAAGATTTACAGTCTTGGATACTGAAAGGCAGTTGCTATGAGTTAGAGTCGACTCGATAGCAGGGAGGTTTTTCTTTTTTTTTTAATAGTCATCAAGACAGCTATTATAGTTAATAAATTATTCTAGAAAAATGGCAGAATACAAGGTAAAACTACCAAAATCAGTAGTGATTTTATATATTAGCAATGAGTAATCTAAAAGGTAAATTAAAGGGACAATTCCATACACAATTGTATCTAAAAGAGTAAAATACCTAGGGATAAATTTAACCTGAGAAGTAAAGATACATACACTGAAAGCATTACTGAAATAAATTTAAAATAATGTAAATATATGAAAGTAACTTCTACATTCATTGATTGGAAGACTAATTATTGACAATGTATCAATACTACTAAAGGTATCTGTAGTTTCAATGCTATATCCATCAAAATTTCAACAGCCATCTTTGTAGAATTGAAAAGAAACCAATAGTTAAGTTTATATTGAATGGCAAAATGGCCTCATTCGCCAAAGCTATCTTGAAAAAGAACATTGTAAGAGAATTCATGCTTCCTGATATCAAAATATATTATCAATCTACAGTAATGAAACAGCCTGGTACTGAAATGATAGACATGTAGACAGTGGAATAGAATACAATTCAGAATGCAGAGATAAACACACATATCTATAGAAAATATCTGACAAGGTTAGTAAATCCACTGAATGTGAAAAGATAGTCTTTTTCAAATAATTTATTTTTGATGTTGTTGAGAATATACACAGCAGAGCATACACCAATTCAACTATTTCTACATGTACAATTCAGTGACAATGATTATGTTCTTCAAGCTGTAACATCATTTCACCCTCCTTTTACAAATTGTTCTTCCAATATCAACATAAACTCATTGTCCCTTAAAGTTTTTTTTTTTGTGTGTGTGTGTGTGCAAAAAAAAAAAAAAAATACCTCTCTCTATATTTTTAACTCCTAGAACACATTTAGAGTAGTTACTTTAAATTCCTGGTCTTCTTCTTCTTTTTTTTTTTTAATTTTTTTTTTCCATTTTAAGAGGTTTTTTTACATTCAACATTACATGTAAATTTAGTTTCACTCCCCTTTTACCATGTCCAGTGCTAACCCAGTCTCCTCCCCTCCCTATCCTGTAACCCTCCACCTGTGCCCCTCATATTTATGCAATCCTATTTGTCCTGCATTTTCTCAACCTGAATGTTGGTCCCCTGGTGCCCTGTGGTCCATTGCTCTAAGGAATGTATTTTATGCCATATTCAAGAACAATGAAGGATACATGGATTATCTCACAATGTGGATGAACCTGGAGGACATTATGCTGCTGAGTGAGATAAATCAATCACAGAAAGACAAGTACTGTATGAGCCCACTACTGTAAAAAGACAAAGAAGGCTTTGCTTGGGTAACAGAACTCACTTTGTAGGTTACCGGGATGAGGAGGGCAGGGGAGGGATTGATTTTGGGCTATTTGGGGCCCACAAACTGACATAGGTAAGGGGAGGGATATATAGAAAGGAACTGTTTCTTAAATTTTGAGGTATTTTTATCTCATATAGATAGTTATTAAAATAACACATTGTGAAAGGAAAACATTCTCTGCTAATTAAGTTAAAGAATAGTCTGTAATAAATGGTGGATTTTCAGATGCAAAAAAAAAAAAATAATAATAATAATTAATTTTGAGCCATACTTCACACCATACATGAAAGGTAACTCAAAAGGAACAAAAACTCCAAATGTAAGAATTAAGATGATAAAATTCTTAAAAGAAAAGATGGGGCTTTGGGATATGCTCTTCAGCAACAAGTTCTTACAAATGAAACTGAAGGCATAAGTGACAAGAGATGAAGTAGATAAATGAGATCTTAACAAAATTAAAAACTTCTGTACAGCAAAGTATTTTATTAATACAAAATGAAGAGACAAGCTACAAACTGAGACAATTCTGTCTCATAGTGACCTCCACTATGTTCCCAAGGCTATGGAACTAGATTGCCCAGTCTTCCTTCAGTGCAGTGGCTGGTGGATTTGAACCACCAATATTCTGGTTAACAGTCAGATGACTTAGGCACTGTGCTACCAGAACTCTTTATATATTAGATACAAGTTGAATATTCAGAATATATAAAGAATTTGAACAATTTACAAAGAAGAAGACAATACAATAGGAGAATGAGCAAAGGAACTGAATAGACATTTCACTAAAGAGGATATAGAGGTTCCAGTAAGATGGCAGAATAAGCAGACAAACTACACAGACCCTCTTCAACAAAGAAAATGGGAAGCAATTGACAGACACAGAAGATAATCTTGGAACCCTGAACTTTGAAAGAAAGGATACAAAGTGAACTAAACTCCAACTAGCAGAAGAACCTGCATGAAAACACCAGAAAAAGAGACATACAGAGCTGTGGTCTGTCAGTTATCCTGACAGCATGGACAACTTGGATATTGCCAAGTGAAGTAAGGACTTAAGAATTAACTTAAAAATCTGCCATGCTGGTTCCTTCAAAAGTTGGAATTAGAAATACCATTTGACCCAGCCATCCCATTACTAGGTATATACC
>NW_006921733.1:1769961-1787104 GCF_000298275.1 Orycteropus afer afer
AAAAAAAAAAAAAAAAAATCTGCCATGCTTGCCAGGGGTTGCATTGGAGGATTGAACTGGTGGCTGGTGAATAAAAGGGGAAGCAGCAAAGAGGGAGATGACTGAGCTGTGGACTTTTGCCTGTCCAGAAGGTGCAGCCATTTTGAATGTTTAAAAGTGGTTGAACAATTTTGGATAGTTAAAGCAACAGCATTCTCTCAGATTCCACGGGCCTAAGAATAGACCACATTTGTGGGTACTGAAAGGACATTCCAGACACAAATGACTGGAAAGGTGTGATATTCCCCTCATTACTCTTATACCCCACACCTTCTTGGTGAATGGAGATACAGCCATTCCTCACTCCCACCCACCTTCTGGACTGGCAGGGATTCCATCCCAGTCTCTGTGCTCTGACAGAGCCTGGGTGCTCTGGCCCGCCCTGCCCAGATGTTTTCTTCTCTCATTTTTTTCCTTCAGTTTGTTTGTTTTTGTATGTTTTTAAATTGTTACTATTATTGATATCATTCTTTTTTGTTTGTACTTTTAATTATTATTCTTTATTATTTCCTTTCAATATCGTAGTTTTCAGCTTTTTCTCTCTTCTCTGTTCTTGGTTCCCATTTTTTTTTTTTCTTTCTCTTGGTTAACCACATTCCTTGTTTTTTTTTTTTGTTTGTTTGCATATTTCCCATTTTTTTTCCTCATTATTCTCCTACCCCACTTATTTTCTCTTATTGTCCCCTCCCCAGATATTGCAGGTTTTCTTTTCTTTTGTATTTTTTTTGGTGATTGTTGTTCTGTGTTTATATGTTGTATTTTTTATCCACTTGCTTTTACTATTTTTGTGGTTTTTCAATTGTTGATTTTGTCTAACTGAGTGGGAGACATCAGCCTTGCCCATACAATGCAACAACACCCACAACTCCTGCAGCTCCACTGACTGAGTGAGAACCACCACTTCCTTCTACACCAACTGGACAATGACAAATTACCACCAAGAAGAGCCTGGCTCATCCTTAACTGCTCTTCACAAACAGTTAACAGAGATCTAAACACAATGTCACAATGTCTCAGAGACAACAGATCATCACACTCCACACAAAGAAAGAATATAAAGTGGTAAAAACAAGGGAGAAGAATACAGACTCAGAACACATCCCTGAAGAAGACGCACCATTGGAACTCCCTGATAAGAAATTCAAAAGAATTATATTTAGGTACCTTCAAAGGACTGAAACACTGATCAAGGAAAACAGAAAAAAAAAATAAGAAAAACACATGCAAAGCCCTAGAACAATTTCAGAAGAAAATACGAGAACAAAATGACAAAATAAATGAAAAATTTAAAATGATACAAAATCTAGAGGTAGAAATTCAGAAGATTAACACTAAATTTTCAGAAAAAGATAACACATTGAAAGGACAAAGGAGTAGAATTGAATCAATGGAAGACAGAATTAATGAGATTAAAAACAAATACCTGAATACTTCTGTGGAAAGGAATGAATCAGAAAAAAAGATCAAACCAAAATTAAGAAAACCTAAGGTTCATGTGGGATACCATCAAAAGGAATAACCTACATGTAATCAGAATTCCAGAACAAGAAAAATAAAACTACAGAGAAAATTGTCCAAGATTTGTTGGATGAGAACTTCCCTGGTATGATGAAAGATGAGACTACATCCATTCAGGAAGTCCAAAAAGCCCTAAACAGAATGTTCTTGTTGTTCTTATGTGCTGTCTAGTCAGACCTGAGTCTTAGCTACCCTTCCTTGGGTTTCTGAGGGAGTATCACTATGGAAGTTGATTGCCCAACCTTCCTTATGAGAAATAACTGGTGGGTTTTAACTGCCATCCTTCTGGTTAACAGTCAAGTGCTCTAGACATTATGCTACCAGAGCTCCCCCTAAATAAAATAGATCCCCCCAAAATATCACTAAGACATATGATCATCAAACTCATCAAATCAAAGAGAAGATAGAATCCTGAAAGCAGCATGGGAAAAGCAAAAAGGGACCTGAAAAAAGACAACTGGTAAGAATAAGCTCTGATTTCTCAGAAGAAACCATCCAAACAAGAAGACAATGGGATGGTATATATAAAACCCTGAAAGAGAAAAATTTCCAACTAATAATTATATACCCAGTAAAACTGTCCATCAAATATATTGGTGAAATTAGGAGATTTCCAGATAAGCAGAAATTAAGGGAGTTTGTTAAAACCAGACCAAACTTACAAGAGATACTAAAGGGAGTCCTTTGAGTAGAGAATCAGTAATAACAAATAAAACCCAGGCATTAATACACAAGATGATATAACCTAGAAACGAACACAGCTATGGAAGTATCCAAAGTAAAACAAGCTTACAAGATTGTAAACAGTGAACCAGATAAATCAATTGGCAAATGAGGACAACTACAAACAAAAAGAGGGAAAAGACTGTGTAGTCACAGAACTTCTAAATGGTGAGGAAGTTAAGAGACTTGCAAGATAGAACAGACTTTTCTAAACTTAGGGAGAAAAAATTATAAAACACAGTGTAACCTCAAAGAAAAATGATAAAATTTCACATCACAATAGAAAAGAGGACAAGCACAAATACTTAACAAGATTAAAACAATCACAACAAAGGAAATGATAACACAATTCATAAACAGAATGAGCTCAGCACAGAAAATTGTATAGAGCAAAGAAACCAGGAACACTATGAAAAAACACATAACAAAATGACAGCAACCAATTCATACTTATCAAAAATTACACTGAATGACAATGGATGAAATGCATTACTTAAGAGATGGAGAGTTGCAGATTGGATAAGAAAACATAACCCATCAATATGCTGTCTACAAGAGACACACCTTAGAGACAGAGACAAAAATAGACTAAAAATTAAAGGTTGGAAAAAGATTTATCAAGCAAATGGCAACTAAAAAAGAGCAGGAGTGGCAGTACTAATTTCTGAACAAATTGACTTTAAGACAAAAATCGCCACAAGAGATAAGAAAGGAAATAATATAATGTTTAAAGGATCAATTGAACAAGAAGATATAATTATAAAACATATCTATAGACCCAATGAAAGAACCCCAAAATATGTAAATCAGAATTTAACAGAATTGAAAAGACAAATAGATTACTCCACAGCCATAGTAGGAGACTTCAATACACCACTTTCAATTACAAACGGAACAACTGGAAAGAAAGTCAACAAAGTCACAGAAGAACTAAAAAATACAATCCACCAACTTGGCCTTAAAGACATCTATAGAGCACTTCACCCAACAACAGCAAAATATACTTTTCCATTGCACATGGAACATTCTCCATGATAGACCATATGTTAGATATAAAGGAAGCCTTAATAAATTTAGAAACATTGAAATACTGCAAAATTTCTTCTCAGATTACAAAGCTGTCAAATTAGAAATCAACAATAGGAAGATCAACAGACAAAGAGCAAACACATAGAAACTGATCAACAGCTTCCTTAAGAATGATTGGGTAATAGATGAAACAAAAAATGAAATTAAAAAAAAGATTCTTAAATGATAATGAAAACACAACATACTAAAAGCTTTGGGACACAGCAAGAGCAATGATCAGAGGCCAATTTAGAGCAATAAATGCACACATCAAAAAGTAAGAAAGAGCCAAAATCAACCCTTTAAACCAACAATTAGAAAAAGAACAGCAAGAAAAGCCAAGAGTCATCAGAAGAAAGAAAATAATAAAGATTGGAACAGAAATAAATGAAACAGAAAATAGAGAGAAAATTGGAAACAATCAGAGCAGAAGTCGACTTTTTGAAAAGATTAATAAAATTTAAAAACCACTGGCAAATTTAACAAATGAGAAGAGAGAGAAAATACAAATAACACAAATAAGAAACAAAATGGGTGACATCACAACAGAACCAAATGAAATAAAAAGGATAATATGAAGATACTATGAAAAACTGTACTTCAACAAATTTGAAACTCTGGAAGAAATGGTTAGATTTATAGAAACACACTATTTACCTAAACTAACACTGACTGAGGTGGACAAGTTGAACAGATCCATAACAAAAGAAGAATTTGAACAGGTCATAGAAAAAATTACCAACAAAAAAATCCTCATCCAGATGATTTCACTGGAGAATTCTACCAAACTTTCAGAAAATAACTGACACCAATCCCACTTAAACTATTCCAAAATATACAAAATGGTGGATTTATCCCTAATTCATTTTAGGTAGCAAATATATCCTTGATTCTAAAACCCATCAATGATACCACTAAAAAAGAAAACTACAGACTAACATCCTTCATGAATATAGATGCAAAAATTTGCAATGAAATCCTAGCCAATAGACTCCAATAGCATATTATAAAAATAATTCATTATGACCAAGTGAGGTTCATATCAGGTATGCAAGGATGGTTCAACATTAGAAAAACAATCAACATCATCTACAACATGAATAAAACAAAAGAAAAGAACCACATGATCATATCAATAGATGCAGAAAAGGCATTTGATAAAATCCAATACCAATTCCTGATCAAAACTCTCAGCAAGATAAAAATAGAAGGGACATTTTCAACATAATAAATGGCATATATGCAAAACCAACAGCCAACAATATTCTCAATGGTGAGACACTGAAACCGTTCCCCTCGTGAACAGGAACCAGACAAGGGTGCCCTCTATCACCACTTCTATTCACCATTATATTGGAAGTCCTAGCCAGAGCAATAAAGCAAGAAAAAGAAATCAATGGCATCCAGATTGGTAAGAAAGAAGTCAAGCTATCTCTATTTGCTGATGATATGACCCTATACCTAGAAAACCCAAGAGACTCAGTCAAAAATCTACTGGAACTAATTGAGAAACTTAGCACAGTGTCAGGATACAAGATCAACATCCAAAAATCAGTTGGATTCCCCTACACCAGCAAAGAAATTGCTGAAAAAGAAATAAGGATATCAATACCATTTACAATACCTACTAAAAAAAATGGGAATAAATCTTACCAGGGACACCAAAAGACCTGTATAAAGAAAGCTATAAAAGACTACTTCAAAAAAGCATTAGAGATCTACATAAATGGAAGAACATATCATGTTCATGGATAGAAAGATTGAACATTATAAAAATGACAATTCTACCCAAAGCAATCTATACATTCAGTGCAATTCCCAACCCAGATCCCATCAGCATTCGTTAAGCATGTGATAGTTGAAGTTGTGTGTCAACTTGGCTGGAGCACAATACTGAGTGGTTTAAGCATTTGTGATGTGGGTTATTCCCATAATGAGATCAGATGTATATGTTGTGAGCAGCCAACCCATTGAAAGGGAGTTTCCCTAGGTTGTGGCCCACTTCCAATATATTTATGGACATCCTGGGAAAAGAGACACTCTGGTATGGATTGGTATCTTGTTGTGCTGCCTACAACTATCTGTGAGTGAACAATCTACCATTTGGTTAGGAGATCTTGGATTCATCATTTGTTGGAGTCAACAGCCAGTATACTGTCTGTCAACCTTGAGCTCGTCAGCCCCTACAGCTGCATGAGTCAGGAAAAGCCTTCAGCTTGATGTTTGATCCAAGAACTTGGGACTTGGCAGTTTCTATAAGTGTGTGAGCCATTTACCTAAGAAAAATATCTCTTTCTCTCTATATATATAACCTTTACTGGTTTTGCTTCTTTAGAGAACCCAGCCTAACACAAAGCATATGGAAAAAAACAATCACAGTTTATATGGAAAGGAAAGAAACCTTGGATAAGCAAAGCATTATTGAAGAAGAAGAACAAAATAGGAGGTCTCATGCTCCCAAATCTTAAAACCTACTATACAACCACAGTAATCAAAAGTGCCTGGTATTGGTACAATGTCAGATACATAGACTAATGGAATAGAATTGAGAACACAGATATGGATCCATTGACCTATGGTCAGCTGATCTTTAACAAAGGGGTGTATCCCTTAATTGTGGAAGAGGCTGTTTAACAAATGGTGCTGGCAAAACTAGATATCCATTTGCAGAAAAATGAAACAAGATCTGTACCTCACAATATACTCAAAAACTAACTCCAGATGGATCAAAGACTTAAACGTGAAGCCTAAAACTATTAAGTTCCTCAACAAAAAACTAGGGACAAATTTGGGCCCTAATATATGGCATAAATAGACTATCAAGCATAAAGCAAAATGCACAAAAAATAAAGGATAAACTAGATGAATGGGACTTTCTAAAAATTAAATTTTTATGTGTTTCAAAAAGAGTCAAAAGAGAACCTACAGATTGGGTAAAAATATTCAGCAATGACATATCTGAAAATGGACTTATCTCTAGAATTTATAGAAAACTCCAACAGCTCAACATCAAAAAGACAAATAATCCAACTTAAAAAATGGGCAAAAGAGGATAATCAGGTGGCCAACAAATATATGAAGAAATTCTCATGATTGTTAGCCATTAGAGAGATGCAAATCAAAACAAGATACCTTCTTGGCCCAGCACTAGTAGCAAAGTTCAACAAGATAGAAAATTACAAATGCTGGTGAGCATGTACAGAGATTGGGACTCTCATTTTCTTCTGGTAGCACTGTAAAATGATAAAACCCCTGTGGAAAACAGTATGGCATTTCCTTAAAAATTACAAATGGTAATTACAAATACCATTTGGCCCAGTAATTCCATTCCTAGGTACATATCCTAAAGAAGTGAGAGCCAGGACAAGAACAGATATATGCACACCCATGTCCATTGCAGCACTATTTACAATACCCAAAAGATGGAAACAACCTAGGTGTCCATCAACTAAGGAACGGATAACCAAACTATGGTACATACACACAATGGAATATTATACAACATTAAAGAATAATGTAGATGGCAAAACACCACATATAATAGAGGAACTTGGAGGACATTGTGCTGAGTGAAACAAATCAGTCATAGAAGGAGACATATTGTCTTAGTCCATTATTGTAAAAAGTCAAGGAAAGTTTTATGTATGGAAAGAAATTTGCTTTGTTGATTACCAGGGGTGGGAGGGGAGGGAGGGAGAGGGGAAGGAACACCAATAGATAGATAGTGACAAGTATAGATTTGGGTGAAGATAAGGCAATATACCAAATGATTAATTAACATGGTGGCATTGAGGAAGAGGAAGACAGAGAAGTGTGTGTGAGGTACAGACAGCAAAAATGAACCCTTTTGCACATAAGTAATGTGTTGTCAGTGAAGGCAAACATTGGATATATAGGGTGATAGATGGGTGGACAGGCTGAACTATTAGGTATGTCTGTGCAGGAGGTAGTGTGTGCAAGACCATGTATTGGGTTTGCAGACAATGTTTCTACAAGTGTATTTGTATGTTCTGTAAGAATTCTCAGGTGTATAGTAGAGCTAACAAGGGGCAAAGTTGTAGTCACTTGTTGACCAAGGCCAGCAACCTAAAGGAGTGAGTAGTTGGACCTGTGGGTTCAGGACCATAGTTGCAGGAGACAGCAAGCTCTATTAGCACAGTATAATACACAAAAACTTTGTTCCACCTCATATTTTGGCGAGTAGTGTCTGGGATCTTAAAAGCTTGCAAGTGGCCATCTAGATGCAACAATGGGTTGCTCCTCATCCAAAGCAAAAAAGAATGAAGAAAACCAAAGACTCATGGAAAAAATTAGTCCAAGCGACTGGTACACCATGAGATCCTCAGCCTATATGACTATAAGACCAGAAGAACTAGATGTTGACAGGCTACCACCATCAACCACTTGGAGGGGGATCTCTATAAGACATCCTGGATAGAGTGGGGAAAAATGTGAAACAAAACTCAAAATTAAAAAAAAAAAAAAAAAAAGGAAAAAAGGACCAGCTTTGCTGGTCTGATAGAGCCTGATGGAACCACAGAGCTTGTAGTTGCTCTTTAGGTGTGGAATTGAACCCACTCCTGTGGCTTTGAGCCAAATAAAAGATAGGCATGTTATTGTTGTTGTTATGTGCCATCGAGTCAGACCTGACTCATAGATAGGCATATGAGTTGAATATTTACAGTAGGCAGATACACTCCTTGGAGAGATCAATCATGGACAAATAGAAGGGCTGTGTATGCACTGGGAGACAGCTTGGGGGCAGGAGTGCGCAGGAGCGAAGGACACAGAGAAGAGGTAACTATGGGGAGGAAATTAGAGGGGAGCTTTTGCATTGTGGTAAATTGTAGTCAATGTCAGACAAAGTGTATGTGAGCTGCTATATGGAAAATGATTTTACTCTGTAAACTTTCACCAAATCACGAAAAAATTAAAAATAAAACGAGGTCATAAATGTGCCCAATGAGCACATTAAGAAATGCTCTACTTCAGTAGCCATTAAGAAAACCAAATAAAAACCACAATAAGAAGAGGGCAAAGTCAATAAGATATCTTGCTAACACACGTGCCCAAACCTTGTACAACAGAGACCCAGAAAAACTGAGTGAAACAGAGAGAAATAATGATCCTGGACTTGAGCATCAAATGAGAGGGTAAAAAAATTAGATTGATCAGTGACTAGAAATGAAGATGAAGCAAGGAGAGTGACTAGGGAGAGAGGAAAAGCTGGGACTCAACAAAGCATGGCCATTTTAAGGCAAAAAAAAAAAAAAAAAACTCATATACAGGGAAGGAAAAACAAATTTCATGGAATCCACAGTGCCATAAAGACAGGGTGGACAAACCTGGAGGGAATCAAGTTGAGGCAGAATACATGATAGCTTTAGGAAAGGAAAGTGCAGGGAAACAGGTAAAATTTCTAGTGTCACAGTAAACTGCAGACTGAGGAAAGAGCCAAAGATGGGGAATGAAACACCCCACCATTAGTGAATACTAGTTTGGGTTGAGGGTCCATGAGGGGAAGAAGGCCTATGGGGTTCTGATTGGAGATGCTAGACTCCAGGTGTCCCCCTGCTTGATCAAGTCTGGGCAGGAGCTTATTAATCAGCTGCATGTACCCAGGACAGCAGACCCATGCCAGTGAATAAACTTCGTTCTAAAAATCAGCTTCTTGGTAACTAGGAATTAACACTCTTCCCATCCCTCCCAAGGTATTAATTAGAGATGTTCCCCTGTCTGCCTCCCACTCTCCCAACTCCTTTGCCACCTCCTCAGCAAGCCAGCCACCCCTCTTGGCTCAACCTATCTGAACTATCTACCTAGCAGCCCAGGGTCTGCGACTTGGCCTGCCTGCACCTGTATCACTGACAGTTTTCCTCTCACTGAATGCAAGAGGCACACACTTGTGGCCTGTTTTCTTGGAGATGCTCACTTGCTCCAGGCTCATCTGACTTCTGCAGGCATGCACTCCTGTGTGTTACACCACAGCCTCCTCCTGCATAACTACTACATCTACAACATAGGCTTGTGCATCACTGGGTCCATGATAGATCTTGGGCAACACTTGCTCATCTCATCCACAGCCCCTCATCTTAAGCAACAGAGACATATGCTTACATTCCCTCAGCTATTCCAACAACTAGACACAGGTAGTGAGCATCCCAAGGCTGCCAAGCTGCCAACCAAAGAAACAAGCCTGCCTCACTTGTCCAGATACATCAAAACAAAGCAAAACAAAAAAATTATGGTGAAACAAGCCAACACGTGATGAAGGAATATAACAACTTCAAAATATTTCAGTGACAACAGACATCTTCAAGGCAAAGAAACAGGGCAAGATATTAAAAGCAAGTGACCAAAATATAAAGAACTACCTGATAATAAATTCAAAAGTTATATATATTTATATACTCTTCAAGAACTCAAGGAAACCACAAATAAAATCAAGGAAAAGATAGACAATACCCTTGAATCATTCAAGAAAACAAAACAAGAGCAAAATGACAAATTAAATAGACAATTAGAAATCATACAAAAATAGCAATTAGATATTCAGAAGATTAACACTAAAATTACAGAGATATTTAACCCACTGGGAGAAGAAAATAGAATTGAAGCGACTGAAGAACAATTTAGCCAACTAGAAGACAAATCCCTCAACACTAGTTTGTGTGAAGAAATATCAGGAAAAAAAAAAAAAAAAGAAGAAGCCTTACAATTACAAAGGAATATACCACAAGAAATTATACACAAGTGATTTGGATTCCCAGAACAGGAAGAGGCAAATAAACCACAGAGAAAATTGTCAAGGACTTGCTAGCAGAAAACTTCTCTAATATAATGAAAGATGAAAATATATCCAGCCAAGAAGCTTAATGAACCACATACAGGGTCGACCCCCAAAGAAATCAACAAGACATATTATAATCAAACTTTCCAAAACCAAAGACAAAGAAAGAATCATGAGAGCAGATCAAGGGAAACAAAATGTTACCTATAAGAGTAATCAATAAAACTAAGCTCTGATTTATCAGTCAATACCATGCAGGCAATACAATGGTCTATATAATATCTTGAAAGAAAAAAAATTGCAAACCAAGAATTATATATCCAGAAAAACTGTCCCTCAAATATGATTGTAAAATTAGGACATTTCTAGAAAAAGAGAAATTAAGGGAATTTAAAAACCAGACCAAGCTTAAAAGAAGTGTGAAATGGAGTCCCTCAGATGGAAAACAACAACATAATATCAAGATATATGAAAACCTCACTTAAAAAACAGTCCAGAAAAAGAATTCTCAAAATTATAATAAGCTCACAAAAATGAAAATAGAGAACAGAGGTGTCAGTCTGTAAATGACAACAAATACAAGGCAAAAAAAAAAAAAAAAGGAATAATAGGTATAATTAAATAACTTCTAAATGAAATGGAGAGGAAATCAGGATAATATAAAGATAGAGCAGACTGTTTCAAACTTAGGAAGATAAAAGTAAAATTCAGGGAAACTACAAAGAAAATTAATGAGCCTTCTCACTGAAATAAGAAAGAAGAAAATCACAAGGACTTAGTACACACAAAATCAACAACAATGAAGAAAATGATAAAATCTGTGAACAAAATGAGCTCAGTATAGAAAAAAAGTACTTGGAATAAAGCAACCATCAATACCACAATAAAAAATAAAAGAAAGACTAGTAAATTCATACTTATTACAAATTACAATGAATGCCAATGGATTAAATGCCTCAGTTAAGAGAAAGAGAGTAGCAGAATGGATAAACCACAGGACTCATCAATATATTGCCTCCAAAAGACTCGCCATAGACACAAATACAAAAACAAATTAAAAATAAAAGGATAGAAAAAATATATCAAGGTAGTGGCAACCTCTCCCCCTGCCAAAAAAAAAAAAAAAAAAAAAGCAGCAGTGACAGCATTTATTTCTTATAAAATATGCTTAAAGGTGAAACACAACATAATGGAAAACAAAAGACATTATATAATGATAAAATAGTCAATCCAGCAAGAGGACATAACTATAATAAATATCAATGCACCCAATGAAAGAGCCCCAAATACATAAAGTAAACCGACAGAAATGAAAAGAGAAAAATATAATTATATAATAGCATTAGGAGACTTTAACATATCACTTTCAATGTATGACATAAAAATTGGAAAGAAACTCAACAGAGGTAGATAAGATCTCAGTCAACAAACTTGACCTCATAGATATACACAGAACACGCCACCCAAAAAGATGCAATACACATTATTTTCCAGTGCCCATGGATCATCCTACAGAACTCACCACATGTTAGCCACAAAACAAACTCAATATATTTTAAAACATCAAAATACTACAAAGCATATTCTCAGATAATAATGCTATAAAATTAGAAATTATTAACAGGATAATCAGAGAAATCTCCCTGCTCAAAAATACTCACACACATGCACTATCTTTGAGTTAGATCTGACTCCTAGTGACCCCTCTTGGGTTTCTGAGGTGGTATCACTAAGGAAGTAGATTGCCCAATCTTCCTTCTGAGGAGTGGCTGGTGGGTTTGAACCACCAGCCTTCTGGTTAGCAGTCAAATGCCTCAGGCACTACGCCACCAGAGCTCCTAATAAAATGTGAAAAAAAATCCTATAAGCTAATGTGAATGAAAACAGAACATACCAAAACATCTTTGACAGAGCAACAGGTCAGTTTATACAAAGAAATGCACATGAATTAAAAAAAAAAAAAAGAATCAAAATAAATAACTTAACGCAATTTAAACAATTAGAAAGCAAGCAACAAAATAATCTCATAGATTCCAGTATAAAGGAAATAAAAAATAAAGCAGAAATAAACTAAACAGAAAAACAAATTGAAAGAGTTATTAAGACTGGAAGTTGGTTCTTCATAATGGTTAACAAAATTGACAAAGCACTAATTAATTTAACAAAGGAAAAGAAAGAGAAGGTGCAACTAACACCAGTAAGAAATGAACTGGATGCCCATCAATGGATGAATGGGTAACCAAATTATGGCACATATACAGAATGGAATACTACATAACGTTAAAGAATGACAATGAATCTGCAAAACGCCTCATTACATGGATGAATATTATGCTGAATGAAATTAATCAATCTCAAGAGCAATTATTGTATGAGATCACTACTGTAAATAGTTAAGAGAAGTTTTATCTGCAGAAAGAAGCATTTGTTTTTCAAATTTACCAGGGATGGGAGGGGAAGAAGGGAAAGTTACCAACTGGAAGGTAGATACATAATTGTCCTTATTTATAGATTATATATGGTTAAGAAGATGAGTACAACTGCCAAGTTGACAAGCAGTGGACTGAGATAGTTGGAGCTGTGTGTCATCTTGGCTGGACCACAATTTTGTATGGTTTAAGCAGTTGTCATGTGGTTATTCCCATCATGGGATCAGATGTATGCTTTGAGCAGCCAATCCATTGAAATGGACTTTCCCTAGGGGTGTGGCCTGCTTCCAGTGTATTTATGGACATCCTGGGAAAAAAGACACTCTTCTGTGGATCAGGATTCTGTTGTGCTGCCTACAACTGTCCGTGAACAAACAATCCACCATTCAGCCTGGAGATCTTGGATTTGTCATTCGTTGGAGTCAACAGCCATACTGCCTGCTAACCTTGAACTCCTCAGCCCCTGCAGCTGCATGAGTCAGGAAAAGCCTCCAGCTTGACATTTGATCCAAGAACTTTGGACTTCCCAGCTTCTATAAGTGTGTGAGTCATTTTCCTAAGATAAATTTCTCTTCCTTTCTCTATATAAGCTTTACTGGTTTTGTTTCTCTAGAGAACACAGTCTAACACATTTGGCTGAAGTTGTTGTTGTTGGTAGGTGCCATTGAGTTGGCTCCAATTCATAACGACCCTATGTATAACAGAACAAAACACTGCCTGGTCCTGTGCCAACCTCACAATCCTTGCTATACCTAAGCCAATCATTGCAGCCACTGTGTCAGTCCATCTTATTGAGGGTCTTCCCTTTTCTCACTGACCCTCCACTTTACCAAACATGTTAATCTACCTCAAAGAATGGTCCTTTCTGACATGACCAAAGTAGGGAAGATAAAGTCTGGCCATTCTTGCTTCCAAGGAGCATTCCAGCTGCACTTCTTCCCAAAAAGATCTGTTTGTTCTTCTGGCAGTCCATGATACTTTCAATATTCTTCACCAACACCACAACTCAAAAGCATCCACTCTTCTGTTGTCTTCCTATACATTATCCAGTTTTCACGTGCATATAGGGTTATTGAAAACACCATGGCTTGGGTTAGGAGCACTTTAGTCTACACAGAGACATCTTTGCTCTTCAGTACTTTACAGAGTTCCTTTGCAGCAGATATGAACAGTGCAATATGTTGTCTGATTTGGTAGTGTAGTGACTAAAGCATTTGACCGCTAACCAGAAGGTTGGCAGTTCAAACATATCAGCCACTCTTCAGAAGGAAGACTGGGCAGTCTATTTTCATAGATTTACCACCTCAGAAAACCAAAGAGGTCACTATGAGTCAGAATTGACTCGATGGTAGTGAGGGATTTTTTTTCTTTGGTACTTCCCAAATTGTTGGTGTTGTGTTGATTGTGGAACCAAGTAATATGAAACCTTTGACAACTTCAACCTTTTCTACATTTGTCATGATTCTGCTTACTGGGTGGGAAGGCAAATAAGACTACACCATGAATAAATAAATAAATAAATAAATAAATAAATATATATACATACACATACATGCCAGAGGATATCTCTATGTATTTATAGGTGCTGCTAATATATCCAGGAATATAGTAGAGCATACAGGGGCCAAAGTTATGAAACTCTTTAGTCATAACCAAACACATTGAGGGAATGAGTCACCTGGCACAGAGGCTCAAGACCATAGTCTCAGAAGACATTAAAGTCAACTGGCATAACATAGTCCACAAAGACAATATTCAATATATTATTTTGATGAGTAATGATTGGGTTTTTTTTTTTTTTTTTAATATTGTGATCTGGGTGAAATTTTACAGAGCAAATTCATTATCCATACAGCAGTTCACATACCCTTTTTTCCATGACATTGATTAATTTCCCACAATGCAACAGCTTTCTTCCCAGTTCCTCCCTATAGATCCCTATAGTTACCTCTTCCCTGTGTCTTTCCCTCCCATGAACTCCTATCCCTTGAGCTGTCTCCCTATGCATACAAAGCCCTTCTATTCTCTCATGATAGATCTCTCCAAGAAGTGTATCTACCTAATGGAAATGTTCAGTTCAAATGCCTGTCTTTTGTGTGGCTGGAAGCCACATGTGTAGGTTCAATTCCAGACCTGAAGGGCAGCTAGAAGCCATAGTTTCAGAGGTTCCACCAGACTTAGTCAGACCAGCAAATCCGGTCCCCACTTTTTTTTTTTTATGATTTGGAGTTTTGTTCTATATTGTTCTCCTATTCTATCCAAGGTCTCCTACATAGATCCCCTTCTGAATTGTTGATACTGGTAGTCGGGCACCATCAATTCTTCTGGTCTCATAGTCGTAGGCTGAGGTTCACATGTTGTATCAGTAGTGACTGTGTTCTTAAAAGCTTGTGAGTAGCCATCTAAGCTCCAACTCTTGGTCTCGCCCCATACAGAGTGAATAAGACTAAAAAAAAAAAAAAAAAAATCAAACACACAGGACACAATTAGTCCAATTGTGAATCCCAACCTCTATGAACTTCAGATCAGAAGAGCTAGATGGTGCCCAGCTACAATTGCTAATCACTCTGAAAGGAATCACAATAGAATGTCCCAGATAGAGTGGGGGAAAATGTGTAACAAACTTCAAACTATGAAAAAGACCAGGTTTACTTCTCTCATGAAGACTGGTGGAACCCCCAAGACTATGGTCCTACAAAGCTTTAAAGATTGGAACTAAACTTAACCATCATGAATCAATTTTCACCCAAATGATAGGTCTATAAGCAAAGAGTAATACCAAGAGGGTAGGCCCTCATTAGAACAACATATGAGGTCAAGAGGACAGAATTTGCCCAGGGATAGAGACAGGAAGTCTGGAGAGGAAGGAAAGGAAAGACAAAGGAAAAAGTGGGCACAAAGATGAAATGGGAAGAATGATATTACAGTGGAGACTGGAGTAAATGTCACAAAACAGAATGTGTATGGATTGTTGAATGGAAAAACAATTTTCTCTGTTATCTTGCACCCAAACCACAATTAAAAATAAATTTTAAGAAAAGAAAGAAAGGAAAGAAATGGATGATGTCACAAAAGAACCAACAGAAGTGAAAAGGAAAATAACAGGGTACTATGAACTGCCCTCCAACAAACTTGAAAACCTAGGAGAAATGGACAAATTTCTAGAAACACTTGACCTACCTAAACTACTGTAGAATGTAGAAAACATTTTGTTAAAAAAAATTTATTGTGATTTGGGTGGAAGTTTACAGAGCAAATTCATTTTCCATACAGCAGTGCACATACCCTTTTTCTCATGACATTATCTGCAATTTCCCACAATGCAACAGCTCTCTTCCCACTTCCTCCCCATAGATATCTCTTCCCTGTGTCCTTCAGTCCCATGAACTCTTGCTCTCCAAGTGGTCTCCCTGTGCATACACAGCCCTTCTCTTTTCGTGATTGATCTCTCCAAGAAGTGTATCTACCTGATGTAAAAGTTCAGCTCATACACCTGTCTTTTCTTTGGCTGGAAGCCACAGGAATGTGTTCAATTCCAGACATGAAGGGCAGCTAGCAGCCATAGTCTAAGGAGTTTCACCAGGCTCTATCAGACCAGCAAACATGGTCCTTTTCTTTTTTGAATTTTGAGTTTTTGTTCCACATTGTTTTCCCACTCTGTCCAGGATCTCCTACATAGATCCCCCTCTAAGTAGTTGACAATGGTAACTGGGCACCATCCAGTTTTTCTGGTCTCATAGTCATATAGGCTGAGGATCACATGGTGTACAAGTCCCTTGGACTAATGGTCTCCATGCATCTTTGGTTTTCTTCATTCTTCTTTGCTCTGGACAAAGAGAGACCCATCGTTGCATCAAGATGGCCACTTGCAAGCTTTTAAGATCCCCGTCACTATTTGCCGAAGTAGGATGTGGAACAAAGTTTTTGTGTATTATACTATGCTAATTGAGCTTAATGTCCCCTGTGACCATGGTCCCAAGAGCACAGGTCCAACTACTCACTCCCTCCAGGTAGCTGGCTGTGGCCAAGAAGTGACTGCAACCTTGTCCCTTGTCAGCTCTACTATATACTTATAGAGTCATACAAAACATACAAATAAACTTGTAGAAAGATTGTCTGCCAACCCTACACATGGTCATGGGCACACTCCCCTCTGCACAGACATACATAATCATTCAGCCTGTCCACCTATCTATCCACTCATGGACCAATGTTTGCCATCACTAACAATGCAGTACTGTGTATGCAAAAGGCTCATCTTTGTTGTCTATACCTCCCATGCACCTCTCTATGTCTTCCTCTTCCTCAATGCCACCATGTTGAACATTCACATTTGGTACACTGCCCTTCCCTTGATTCAAATCAATACTTGTCTCTACCTATCTAACAGTGTTCCCTCCTATCCCCTTCCACCCCTAGTAACCAACAAAGAAAGATTCCTTCCATATATAAGCCTTTTCTTGACTTTTTGCAATAATGGACTAATACAATATTTGTCCTTCTGTGATTGACTTATTTCACTCAGCATAATGTCCTTCAAGTTCATCCACACTATGTGGTGTTTTTCAGATTCTAC
>NW_006921733.1:1795170-1802215 GCF_000298275.1 Orycteropus afer afer
AAGATTATCTTCTGTGTCTGTGTTAATTGGTTTCCCTTTTCTTTGTTGAAGAGGGTCTGTGCAATCCTTCTGCCTAGTCCGCCATCTTGCCCCCAAGAGTCCATCTATCTTCTTTTGATATTTCCTGTGTCATTCAACATATTGTGCATGGAATCTTTCAATATTGAAATTTGAGGCTTAATTATTTTTCCTTGTCAGCTTTCAGCTTGAGAAATGTCAAGTGTGTTCTTCCCTTTTGGTTTTCTAATTCAAGGTCTTTGCACATTTCATTACAACCATTGACTTTGTCTTCTTGAGCTGTTCTTTGAAATCTTCTGTTCAGCTCTTTTACCCTGTTGATTCTTCCAACCACTTTAGCTACTCTTAATTCAAGGGCAATGTTCAGCGTCTCTTCTGACATCTAGTTTGGTCTTTTCTTCCTTTCCTTTCTCTTCAATGACCTTTTTCTTTCTTGATAGATGATGTTCTTGATGTAATCCCACAATTACTCTGGTTGTCGGTCATTGGTGTTCAATGCATTTAGATGGTCTCTAAAGTCAGGAGGGATATAATCAAGGTTATATGTTGTCTTCATAGACTTCTTTTAATTGTCTTCAGCTTCAAATTGAATTGCATATGAGCAGTTAGTTGGTGGTCATTTCAGCATTGTTTTGGCTAAAGATATTGAGCTTCTCCATCACCTCTTGCCAGAGATGTAGTCAATCTGATGCCTGTATATTCTATCTGGCAAAGTCCATGTGTATAGCTGCTGTTCGTGTTGTTGAAAAAGGGTGTTTGCAATGAATAAGTCATTGGTCTTGCAAAATTCTATCATGCAATATCCAGTGTAATTTCTATTACCAAGGCCAAATTTTCCAGCTACCAATGATACTTCTTTGTTTCCAATTTATGCATTCCAATCACCAGTGATAGTCAATACCTCTAGATTGCATGTTTGGTCAATTTCAGACCACAGAAGTTGGTAAAAATCTTCAATTTTCTCATCTTTGACTTTGGAGGTTGGTGCATAAATTTCAATAATAATAGTATTAACTGGCCTTCCTTGTAGGTGTATAGATATTTTCCTATTACTGACAGCATTGTACTTCAGGTTATATCTTGATGCAGGATACATTCTTTGTTATGATGACTGTCATGCCATTCTTCTTCAATTTGTCATTCCTGGCATAGTAGATCATAGTATATTTCAGCTCACTAATGCCTAGGATATCAATCTTTATGTGTTCCATTTAATTTTTGACCATTTCTAATTTTCCTAGATTCATAGTTTGTACATTCCATGTTCCAATTATTAATGGATATTTGCAGCTATTTCTTATCATCTTGAGACATGCCACATCAGCAAATGTGGGTCTTGAAAGCTTTACTCTATTCACATCATTAAGATTGGCTTTTTGAAATTTTAACACCACAGATATACTGTACATATGTTCATATGCCATGGCCCTTTAGAGAGCAACACATCATTTTAGTATCCAAAATCTTTTCACGCACTCCCAAGAATGAATTTGTACCTCTCTAGGGAAAATAAAATCAGTTGCTATAGAGTCGATTCCAACTCATGGACACCCCATGTATGTCAGAGTAGAATTGCTCTCCGTAGAGTTTTCTATTCAAGACTAGAGTATCCTTTTAATGGGGCAACATTTCCCCTAAGGAGGAAGAAGAAAGAAGAAGAAGAAGAAGAAGAAAAAGAAGAAGAAGAGGAGGAGGAGGAGGAAGAAAAGAAACAAAGAAAGAAAGAACATACTGACCTTGAGTTGATTCTGACTCATACCAACCTTACAGGACAGAGTAGAACTCTTCCCCCACAGAGTTTACAAGGCTGTAAATGTCTACAGAAGCAGACTGTCACATCTTTCTCCCATGAGCTGCTGATGAGTTTGAACTCTTGACCTTCTGGTTAGTAGCCAACAAATTTAACAATTTAAAGAGTCTGGGGTGACCAAAATGGTTAATAGGTTGGCTGCTAACTGAAAGGTTAGAGACTCATGTCCACTCAGAGTCAGAGTAGAATAAACACCTGGGCGATAACATCTGAAAAATTAGGCATTAAATACTATACACATGGCTCAACTTTCAGCCAAATGAATACACAGGCATATAAGTTGAACAATAACACCAGGGAGACACTCACTCTTCAGAACAATCAACCATACAAAATAAAATAAAGGCAGCATTTGCCTGGAGTAAAAGCTGAGAAGGAAGACAGGGATAGGAAAGAGGGGCTAATGGAAATGATAAAACACAGGGAAGAAGTGAACAGTGCTGTTACATCATGGGAATTACAATCGATGTCACAAGACAAAATGTACATGAATTGCTGAACTGAAAACCAATTTTTTTCTATAAACTTTCAATCAAATAACAATAAAAAGTTGTTTTTTTTTAAATGAATAAAAAACTCTATAGAGAGCAGTCCTACTCTGATATACATGGGGTCTCCATGAGTTGTAATTGACTCTATAGCAACTGATTTTATTTTCCCTTCAGTGGTACAAATTCATTCTTGGGAGTGTGTGAAAATATCTTGGATACTACAGTGATGTGTGGCCTTCTAAAGAGCCATGGCACATGAACATATGTACACTATATCTGTGGTATTAAACTTTCAAAGTTTGATTAGGAAAAAAAAAATGTTGAAAAAGGTTCCTTAGCGATAAGCTAGTAAAGGAAAGTTGAGAAAAATGGGACTAGAGTGATATTGTGATTATACAAGCTCCACTTAAAATTGAAGACCATGGATTTAAAGAGAGACTGGTAAGCAGGACTGTGCTTTGATGTTATTCAGGCACATAAAGCTGCACATTTCAATATATAGAGAGTAGAGGAATAGATTTAACTAAGGCTGGATTTTGTCCACGAAAAATGGGCAAATAAGCTGAAAGAGTGTGTCAAAGAGTGAATCTGATGATTGTCAGGGATGTTCAGCTGGGGAAGGAGGAAAATGGGCTTTCTCGATTTCTGCAGACATGCATACAGGTGAGGGATGGTGATCACCTTAAGCCTCTGTGAACATTAACAGTGAAACATTAAAATCCATTGATAACCTCCTCATTCCTGTCACAGATACCATCTGAGTTTTCTGGAGGCTAGTGACTTTGATTATTTTAATGTAGATTTATTTCTTCAGATTATATATTCTACTTATTTCCTAAAGGAGTTTCAGTACTATATAAGAGTCAATGTAATATGAAGCGCAAGATAAAAATAGGAGGAACAGATTAAGATGTGTAGATGGAAAGTTTGCTTCCATCAGCTCAATTGATTTATTGACTGCAAAAGACCTCTTCAAAGTGTTAAAGAGAAAAGATGTCACTTTGAAGACTAAGGTGAGCCTGACCCAAGCCAATGTACTTTCAATACCCTCATGTTTGTGAAAGCTGGACAATGGATAAGGAAAACCGAAGAAGAATTGATGCATTTGAATTGTGGTGCTGGCAATGAATACTGAAAATACCTTGGACTGACAGAAGAACAAACAATTCTGTCTTGGAAGAAGTGCAGCTGGAATGTTCTTTACAAGTAAAAATGGCCAGATTCCATCTCACATACATTGGTCATGTTACCAGAAAGGACCAGTCCCTGGAGAAGGATATCATGCTTGGTAAAGTAGAGGGTCAGCAAAAAAAGGGGAAGTCCCCCAATGAAAAGGATTGACCCAGGCTGCAATGATGGGCTCAAGCACACCAAGGATTGTGAGGATGGCACAGGACTAGGCATTGTTTTGTTCTGTTGTATATAAGGTTGTTATGAGTTGAAGCAATTTTGATGGCACCCAACAATCACCACAACATGGGCAGATCACCCCTGTTGGATGGTAGGAAAGAAATTTCAGAAGGACAAGCATCTCTTATTCATAAATGAGCATCCCAAACATTACTACTCTCTTCCTCATAATTTGGCATGTATCTATCCTTAGGTTTTCCATTACCCTCTCCTGTTTTTATCATTTTCTTCTAGGAAGTCCAAAAACTGCTTACTGCCACTGAATGCTTTTCACACTTTGTATCCACAATTACACTTTGAATAGTGCTAAGCATATAGCATAATCATTACTCAAACTATAACCACAACTCCATCACTCCCTTAATTTACCCCTTTTCTGTTTTAGTTTTGTCCTGCCATCAATTCCAAAACCCTGAACCTCTTGTGTAAAATTAGCCTTAACCTTATGGTTAGTTTTCTTTTGTTTAACATTGTCTTGCTGAGAACACCAGGAAAGGAAAGGAAGCTTCCACATATGGCTTTTAAATGCAGAACAAGTCCCCTATTTGGTGTCCCTCCCTTGGGCAGTCTGGTGGGACCATTAGGGAGTGGAGCTAAATTAATAACATGAAGTGACTCACAATTGGGAAAAGAAGAATTCATGTATTTGAATTGTGGTGTAAACGAAGAATATTGAAAATACCATGTACTGCCAGAAGAACAAAGAAATCTGTCTTTGAAGAAGTGGAACTGGAATACTCCTTGGAAGCAAGAATGGCCAGACTTAATATTCATGCTGCCTCCATGTGTCTTCACACTACCTCCACGGTTAATTTAAGTAAATTGTGATCTTCCATTCTTTCAACTCTCCTTGTTTAATAATTACATTCTGATCACAATTTCATCTTTACCACAGGATACTAATGTGAATCTTTTCCTTTCTCCAAGACTTTTCTTAATACAGAAATTGCTCTCAAATTGATAATTCTACTGAGAACTTGCAACGTTCTCCAAAGATATTTACTTTGAATTGTCAAAATTTACATCTTGAGCTAGATATAAGTGGAATACATAATTATGGAATTTTGGGAGGGAGCTCTGTTGGCATAGTGCCTAAGGTATTTGACTGCTAACCAGAAGGCTGGTGGTTCAAACCCACCAGCCATTCCTCAGAAGGAAGGTCTGGCAAACTACCTCCCTAGTGATACTGCCTCAGAACCCAAGGAGGGGTTGCTATGAGTTGAATCTGACTCGATGGCAGTGGGTTAATAAATTACACATGTCAACAATTTAAAAAAAAGAAGTACAAAAGATTACCCTAACTCCCATCTGCATCCCTCACTGTGCCAAGAGAAAATAGTGGACTATAAGGAATAAGTAAATAACAGAAGAAACAAAGAAATGAAAAATAAAAATCCATTCAAATGTCTCTTCTTCCACTTTTATGCTTTATAATGTGCATATAATGATCACTTAAGACATCAAATTAGTAAGTAATATTGTGCTCAATCTATTGGAAAAGCTAGAACAAAACTGGAACAAAAATCTCAAAATGTAAGATAATTTCAAAGTGTAGGAAATGAAGAAATTAGAAATTAAAACTCAAAGTTCATTTCACATTAGCTTCTTTTTTTATGGGTTTTTGATAATCTTTGATTCTTATTATGTATGTGAAGAGTGGTAGAACTCTCATCATCAGTAAAATAGGTTAATGTAAATATGGTAACTAGTGAATAATCTTAGTTTGGCTTATGGGCATAATACAAAAACAGACTCAATTTAAAAATATAACTCCATTCTGTTTGCCCTCTTCCACACAAATTAAAATATTTAAAAAAAATATTTTCACTTTTAAATAAGTTGTTTTGCCTCAAATATCACCTTGGTGTCATGGTTGTCCTAATATGGTCAGTTAAAAATATGTCCATGAAAGAACTCCTTATTAAGGATATCACTACCCATAATTAGCCTGAGGCCTTGGGAGTGGAACAGTGGTGAGTGGGTAGGGTATAATCTTGTCTTGTTTTGAGAACCATGCTTCTTTAATTCCTACCTGCAGATGTGGTAACAGTTTCTGTGGTGTTTCTGAGGCCCATGAAGTCAAACTGATAAAGACGCCATGATTTTTGATCAGCTGCCTCAACTGAATTTTTTCTCCATCTGTAAATCATTTCTTCTTTGGGGTAGCCATCTAAAAATACAGAAAAGGAAGTTAACACTTGAAGAAAGAGGCTTATATAACATTAAAGTAAAAATAATAATTTTCATCACCTAATGAAGTCATAATTTTAAGTCATATTTTTTTCTTAAAAACATAGAAATTCCCAAAATGAATGGGCAAATGCCACCTAATCCAGAAGGTTTCTGTTGCTAGTCTTCATGGTCAGTAAGATATTCCTCAGCCACCAGCATTTCTGTTTTAGGATTGGTTCTCTAAAGGAGCAAAATCAGTAAAGTTTGGTTATATAGATAGAGATAGAGATAGATGATATAAATAGATATAGATGTAGATGTAGATATAGATATAGATATAGATATAGATGTAGATTTGAGAGAGAAATTTATTTCAAGGAAATGATTCAAGCGAATCCCAAATTCATGGTATCAGGCTGGGGCCTCTCCTAACTCACATAGTTTCAGGAGCAGAGAAACCCAAAATAGAGAGGTCAGTTGGCAGGTTGCTGTCATCCAAGAATCAGAGGTCAGAGAATGATGAGTCAGATGCAGGATAGAGAGATAGTGAGCTTCTGCCAGAACAATCACATATTTATTTGATGAAGGCCACACATTCAAGGAAATTGATTGGCTTTCAGCTGATTGCCTTTCTGCAGACTGGTTTTTCAACTGATTAACTTCTTATGTGAGCTGAAAAATGCAGGATTATTATTATATTACACTGTGGAAGAGGAATCAGTCCAATGTCTGCCAAACCACTGAAAATCATAGCTTAGACAAGTTGACACAAAATATTAACTATCTTAGTCTATCCCTTGCCAACTTAGCACTTGTATCCATCTCCTTAAACCATATATAATATCTAGATAAAGATAACTATAAAGTCATACTTGCACCTAACATGACACAACTAAAGTGTGTACAACTGGAAACACACTAGCCTTGTTCACATCTTATATTTTATAAGTAATGTGATAAAGGACAGAAGAAAACAAAAGTATTTGCTATACACACACACATTTATATATTCATATTTATATATAACTATGTATAGTTATATATATATATGCATAGGCACTGAAACAAGGCGGGCTTGTGCTTACTCACTGATCTGCACTGAACACGTTCCCTTGTTACCCTACCGAGAGGGACCAGGTCTTCG
>NW_006921733.1:1805982-1824867 GCF_000298275.1 Orycteropus afer afer
TTTTCATTATACATACTTGTGTAGTAAAACAAACAAGAAATACCTATAACAATTACAGTCTTCATTTCTGCAACTGGTCATGTGGTCATAACTAGTATTTATAACTATCTTCTTGCACCAACCATACCACCCCTTCTGTATTCCTTTTGCCTTCAATAAATATCTCAGCTATTCATGATTCTTTACCTGGTAGGGTGACCCAAACTTTCATTCCTGAAGGATCCAGGTAATTAGTTTTCATGTCAGAATTGGGTTGCTGTAGCTTTTCAATGACTTTAATCACAAAGCATATTAGTACTAAGAGATTCCCTAAGATATTCTCTGTATTCCAAACATACTCCTCTTTGCCTCCATTATATAATATCAAGCTTATTTCCCCATGGGAATATTGCAACTCCCTTCTTTGCCTATTAATTCAGAGGCATGAGGAGCTCAAAGTTGTTGCATGACATTCTTAATTTCCAGTTCAATGGAATCAATGTTGTGTCTCCAGGTGAGAGCATTCATCCCTTTGGAATTAAGATCTCTAGACCCACACACACAACATAGAATCAGACATAAACAGCAGCACTCCATCATTAAATGGAAGTGATATATACAAGAATGAGCTCAAGCAGGAACTGAAGGAATAAGTAAGGTACCTGAGGAAGTGGCCCAAATACGCATAGTTTCCCTTCCTGTCATATGACCTTCCCTCTCCCAGTGTGGAACTACGGCTTTATGGGGAGTTCCTTATGTTCTGTTGACTGAGGAAGAGAAAACTCATGCCTGGTTTACAGAGGGATCTGCATAATATGCAGGAACCTTGCAGAACTGGATAGTAACAGCACTGAAGCCCTTTTCTGTGACCTTCCTGAAGGATAGTGGTAAAGGGAAATCCTCCCAATGGTCAGGAATTTGAGCAACACACCTGGTTGTTTACTTTGTTTAGAAAGAGAAATGGCTACATGTGTAATTGTATACTGAACCAATAGGAGTGTACTCTAATGGGCTCAGACCCCACTCCAAGTGCCAAATGTCTTAGGATGGGTTCTCTAGATGAGCAAAACTAGTGAAGAATATATAGAAAATATATAGTGAGAAAGACATATCTCAAGGAAATGGCTCACACTTTGTAGAGGTTGGCAAGTCCAAAATCTGTGGACAAGACATCAGGCTGGAAGCTGCTCATGATTCGTATAATTTTAGGGGCTGACGAACCCTAAATCTGCAGGTCAAGCTGTTGGATAACATCTCAAGAACCAGAGATCAGACAGTGATGAGTTTGATGCAGGATACTGGCACACTCCCAAGAAAACTGATTGGCTTTCAATTGATTCACTTCCAACTGTTTGGCTTTTCAACTGATTAGCTGCTCATTTCAGGTCACAAAGTGAAGGATCATTATTATATTATTATACTATACTATGTTATATTTATATTATATTATAATATATTATGTTATATTATATTATATTATGTTATATTATGGAAGAGTAATCAGTCCAATGTCTGCCAAACTACTGAGAATCATAGATTGACACATAGCATTAACCATCAGACTGGCTACTGTATGTTATTGTATTGTTAACTGTCCTCAATTTGGCACCCAAATCGGAGACGGCTCATGAACAATGGGATAGGACAGATGTGCTCCATAGGATTTTCATCAGCATATTTTCAGAAGTAGTTCTCCACATCTTTCTTCCAGATTTATCTTAGTCTGGAAGCTCCAGTGAAACTGTCCAGCATCATAGCAACACTCAAGCCTCCACTGACAAATGGGCATGAGATGCATTGGACAGGCAAACCAGGGTTTCCCACAGAGCTGGACAACTCTACCTCTGAAGCAATGATGTTGTCTCTATTACTTTGGCCTTGGAGAGCAACATCGTGGTTGACCTTCAAAGAGTGAAGGTACTTGTCAAAAATTCAGGGCTTTGGGCATCAAGAATCATTCATTCAAACATAACTATTTAGACCATACCCATCACATCTTCCACCTTTCCCCAAATATTAGCCCATAAGATAGATAGAATTAATAAGGCAATCACTTCAGGAATCAAGAAGCCAACTGACTCTTAACTCCAATGTTGATCAGTGAGATTTGACTATTTTGGGGGACCAGTTCCTATCTTGTTAATTACTTCAGGAACAAGGTCTTCAAATTTCTGCCACCTCAGGCCCAGTTTTTCCAACTTTCCTGGAGCCCAGGAGCCAAGGATTTGGCCCTCTCCCACCAGTGTTGTTACCAGGGCCCCACAGGCTGTCTGGGCCTGAGCCAGATACTAACCAAATTTAGCTTCTGTGACTGCATCTCTACTGTCAGATCCACAACTTCCCATCAACTCTAGTGACAGCACTATTAACTCTGTGCTGGAAATGTGTGACCTATTTGGGGCACTGTCTTATCTCTAGATCCCACAGCTGATTCTGTCTCATGCAGAATGCCTCACTTCCAAGAGAAGATCTAGAACCAATTTTGTGTCCCATTACACAGCTGCACTAGTATTATTGCCCTCACTGAGTCATGTGGACACTAATCATGTAGCTCTAGAAGGAATACATACATGCACCATCTTGATAAATTACCCTGAATACAAAAAATACTCACATATTTATGCAAAAATGTTTACAAAATATTTGAAAGTTGCTAATTAAACATTTAGAGAAGTTTTCAAAACTCATGTATATATAAGTTGATTGTTTTCCCTTTCTGCCAGTCACTGCTAGTGTGGCTACCTCATTCAAAGACTAAGAGAGAGGAAGATAGTGACTTATAGAATAGCACCTTAACATTCCCCTACAGCAAAAAATCAAGAAACCAAAATAAAACTGATACAAAGGATCAGTCCTGGATCTTTGAATATCAAAGGGAAAATTGGAAAATAAAATAACTGGACTAAGACCTGACTAGAAAGAGAATTAGAACAAAATCAGGAGGAATGTAGTCTCACAGTCCATAACTAGCTCTCTGGCCTACCAGAGTATGATCATTTTGAGATGACTACAAACAATATGCTTGGGCAAGGAGACCAGAAGTCAATTTCATGGAAAAATACAGATGGAAGCAGAGATATTGAGCAAATAATCCTGGAAATAAATGAAGTAAGCATGTCATGTGCAAGGTCTAAGCTAGCCGAAGGAGACACAAGGGAGTCTCATAACTTTGAAACTGGGAAACACAAGGAAGTACCACTGTAGCAAAGTGGTATAGACCAACTCATTGGAGCCACAGGACAGAGAACTGATAAGATAGAAAGTACAGTTCTGTGGGTGGTGCAGCAACATACTCCACAAATGTTCTACTTCCACTTTGGTGAGTAATGACTGGAGTTTTAAAAGCATGTAAATGTCCATCTAAGGTGCAACTATTGTTCTTCCCCCTCCAGAGCAAAGAAGAGTGAAGAAAATCAAAGAAACATGGAAACAATTAGTCCAAAGGACTAACAGACCATGCAAAACTCAGTCTCTGTGACTTTGACTAGAACTAGATGGTGCCCATCTACCACTACAAGCCACTTTGACAGGGATCACATTAGAAGTTCCTGGATAGAGTGGGAGAAAAATATGGAACAGAACTCAAAATAGTAATAAAGAGCAGGCTTATTGGTCAGATAAAAGACTTGTGAAATCCCAGAGACTACGGTCCTTAGTCTCCCTTCAGGCCTTGAACTGAAATTACCCCCATGGCTCAATTTTCAACCAAGCAATAGATAGTTCTATGAGATGAATAATAACAGTAAAGAGGTACACACTTCTTAGGACAATCAACCATTTGAGATCAAAAGGACAGCATTTGTCCAAGGAAAAATTTCAAAAGGCAGAAAGAGTTAGGAAATAAAGAGGAATGGAAACAGAGAGCACAGGGAGGAAGTGTGATGAGTGATGTTACATTGTAGAGATTGCAATCAATGTCATGATTCAAAATGTGTATAAATTGTTGAATGGAAAATAGATTTGCTCTGTAAACCTTCATCTACATCACAACAAAAAGTTTAAAACAAAAACAACAGTTAATGCAGGAAGGTAGGTGAGAGCTTAAAAGTCCCTGGTGAATGAAGAGAAGGAAGGGACCTGGAAACTAGAAACTAGTGACAGGGCTTTCTATCAACAGTGGTTCACAGCCAGTTGTAGGGAGACATCTATTGAATAATGAAAGAGGAGAGTAATAAACAGAAGTTTTCCTCTCAACTAGCCTAACACAAATCCTCCTTCCTCTTCCATATGAGCAGCATTCCTTCCCCCATTGATCACATGGCTAGGTGACCTTAGCTAATCACTTAACACTTTATATGTTCACTGATCCCTCCACCTGGCCCATATGAAGAAGAGCCTGGGAGACATGCCAAAGATCCATCAACACATCTATGTGGCAAAAAGCAATGGAGACAAGGGCTTCCCATTGCCAGCCACACAGTAAGGAGCTCAGAGAACACATCCATTACTCCTCTCTGACAGACCTTTATAGCAAGGAGCAATAGAAATATCATTCATTCTTCTTTTGCTCAGGCTATGTGGTGAGGAGCCCTAGAAAATTGCCCACTGTTCCTATCACCTGATGTGAGCCAACCAAATGCCTCACCTGGCCTGAGTAGCAAGATACACAGACAGCTCTTCCCACTCATTGCACACTTTACCCTGTATGAACCAACTGTGCACCTCACCTGGCCCGTGAAGTGAGAGACCCCTGGCAACTTGTCCATCATACACATCTCACATACTCTATCTATTCCTAAAGGAATCTTAACAAATGTAGAAACCTTCAACCCTCTTCCTGTCACTAACACACCAGTTCATACCTAAGAAGAGGGACTACCTCACCCATTAGAGTTGTAGTGGATCCCTGGGTGCGTGAATATGACTCATACTACTTTACAAAACCTCACTAAAGAACATGTTAACATGGAAGGACCACATGGCCCCACAAGTGGTGACTACGTGACACATGGAGCAATATGATGGGAAAGGATCCTGCTCATACACCTCCACACAATTTTAAAAGGGAAGATATACATGCCCAAGGTCAAAGGATGTATGTGACCCATCTTACCTACCAGTGAGAGAAAATTACCTCCAACCAACTGGCAGCATCAAAGTCATACATAGAACAATATTAACAAGCAGCATCAGTTAACACAGTTCAATGGAAGATACACAACATAAAGAGAAAAGGAAAAAGCTAAGTTCCATATATATTGAAACAATACAGACAACTAAACATACAATCATAAATAAATATATAAACAAAATAGAATCTTCATATCTTGAAGATAGCAGTCAATTACAAATCAATTATAAATGAAGAAACACGATAAGATGGCTTAAATAAATGAACATAATAAAGGGATGGAAAACTTTTCTGAGGAAGAACTGATAATAAACTACCTGACAGGAATTAAAAAGTCTAGTATTTAGGATCCTCAAAGAAATAAAGAAATACATGGTGGGGGTGGGGAGAAAACCTAGAAAAAATCAGAAAAACAATGAAGAACAAAATCATAAACTCAATAGAAAAATAGAAACAACACAAAAACAACAGAATCCAAAAGCTTAAAAGTAAATATGAGAAATAAGGAACTCAATAGAAAGACCATGAAACAGAATTGAATTAATGGAAGAAAAAGTCAGTGAAATAGAGGACAAAACCTTTGATGTTAATTTGTTTGAGGAACAATCAAAAAAAGACTAAAGAGGAGAGGTTAAGTTGGCGTCCTACTAACAGACTGTATGTCAGACCCTTCTTTCAACATAGATTTTTGAAAAATTCAATAAAGCAGATACAAATAATGATCAGGGAGTTATGAGTATCTAATGAGATTGGTAAGTATTAGATCCAGTGAAGACAGGGAAAGGGAGCAGGAAAGACATGGTGCAAGCTGGACAAACCAAAGAGAAGTCATTAGAAACAAAAAAGAGGGGAAAGAAAGAAAGAAAGAAAGAAAGGAAACTTTACAGAAACCACAGGCATAAAAGACACACTAGACAGACTGGGAGGAATTCAAAATTTCAAGGTGAGCTAATGCCACATAAGTGGGCAAAGATCATGTTGGGGAATAGATCAGGGCTCCCCATAGCTTAAGCTGCTGCAGAGTCCTGGAGGAAGCAAGAGGAAGGAAAGAGAAATTCTCTTCAAACAAACAAAATGCCAAATAAGACCCACAGCAGTGAGCTCAAGTCTCACTCCTTGCAACACTTTTTATCACAGAGTGGAACTGAGGTCTGGAATTTAAGCACTCATGGATTCTCACAGAGGGGGAATACTCTTTCTCTTTTGGGGTGGCTGGTGGGTTTGAACTATAGGGCTGTCACTGATGGCCAAATGACATCATCAGCAAACCTCTCCAAAAAGATGGAGAGGCTATATCACTGGCTGAACTGTCTCATATTGAGCACAAAAAGTAAATTTTAGCCTCTCCTGGGGGTCACTTCTTCTGCCAATCTCCTTCTCCTATATGGTTGTTGTTGTTGTTGTTAGGTGCCATCAAGTCATCTCCATCTCATAGCAACCCCATACACAGCAGAATGAAACACTGCCCTATTCCGCACCAGCTCCATGATCCCTGCTATACTTCAGCCCATCATCACAGCCACCATGTCAATCCATCTCATTGAAGGCCTCCCCCTCTTTCATCAACCCTCCACCTTACCAAGCATGACATCTTTCTCCAGGGAATGGTCCCTTCTGACAATATGACCAAAATAGGTGAGACGAAGTCTGGCCATTCTCACTTCCAAGGAGCATCCTACATGGGTACTTGGTAAATAAACAGATTCTTCTACAACAGCTAGAACCCAGGCTGCTGAGTAAACATAACTGGGAAAATGCCTCAATTACCTTATCCTCCCTACATTTTTCTGCTTTCCCCTTATCCAATTTTTCTTCCTTTTCATTTGATCATGTAAACCTACACATCTTCATTTTCTTTCATTTTTACCAAACCTTCATCTGTTTCACCTACCCACTTTTGTATTCTCATTACTTATATTCTTTTCTCTTTCCCCATGTTTTCTATCACCTATTTTTTATTCTCTTCATCTCTCCTTCTTTTCCTTGGTTTTTCTCTCTCTCTATCTCTCTTCTCTGCCTCTTCATACATGAGGAACAAATTAACCTTCCACTACTAGCCATAACTACTGCACTGATCACCTCACCTAGCAGATGAGTAAGACCAATAGTTCCTGCATCACAGGATCAATGACAGAGGGTAGACCACATCTGCTCACTTTAATTGCAGCTCCTCTTCATGATGATCAGAGACCTACACCCACATCCCCACCAGTTACTCCACCAACACAGGGAAATCTGGAGAGTGACCCAGCACAGCCAAGCTAAAAACCTATAAGTACACTTGTTTCACACTTTCAGATATATTGAAACAAAGTAAAACATAAAACCACGGTGAAACAAATCGGTACATAATTAACTAATAAAGACAACAACTTCAAAATGTCTAGGAAACAGGAGGCCACTTCAAAAATAAAATTAAAAAAAGGACAAGATAATAGAAGTGTCCAAACTAAGAAATGAGGACACTCCTTGAAGAAGAACAAGTAGTAGAGTTATCTGATGAGGAATTCAAAAGCTATATATATAGGATCCTCCAAGATCTCAAAACTCAAAAACTCACTGCTGTTGAGTTGGATCTGAGTCCAGCCACTTGGATTTCTGGGGCAGTATCAATATGGAAGATGATTCCCCATTCTTCCTTCTGAGGAGCAGCTAGTGGGTTCAACCAACAGCCTTCTGGTTAGCAGTTAAATGCCTTAGGCACTATGCCACCAGATTTCAAAGGAATCATAAACAGAAGCAACGAGAAGACAGACAATAGCCTTGAATAATTCAGGAAAATCATTCAAGAGCAAAATGACAGAATAAATATACAATAAGAAATTATACAAAAGCAGCAATTAGAAATTCAGAAAATGAACACTAAGATTACGGAGATAGATAACACATTGGAAGGACAAAAGAATAGACTCAACATGGCTAAAGAACACATTTCCCAGCTAGAAGACAAATCCTTTGATGTTAGCTTGTATGAGGAAAAATCAGAACAAAGATTTAAGAGAAATTAAGAAAAATTAAGAGTTATATGGGATGACATGAAAAGAAATAACATACACCTGATGTTATGAAAAAAATGAGAAAATTGTCTAAGGCTTGTTAACTGAAAACTTCCCCCATATCATGAAAGAATAAAAATATCCATCCAAGAAGCTCAAAGAACCCCATATAGGATAGACCCCAATAGAAAGTCACCAAGACACATCATAATCAAACTTTCCAAAACCAAAGACAATGAAAGAATCTTGAGAGCAGCTTGGGAAAAATGCAATTTTACCAACAACGGGCAACTAGTAAGATGAAGGTTTGATTTCTCAGCAGAACCATTCAGGCCAGAAAAAAATGGGATGGCATCTACAAAATCTTGAAGGGAAATAATTGACAACCAAAAATTATATAGCCAGACAAACCGCTCCTCAAATATGAAGGTGAAACAAATATGAGGGTGAAATTAACACCCAGATGAACAGAAATTAGGGGAATTTGTAAAACCCAGGCCAACCCTACCAAAAAAAAAAAAAAAAGAAAAGAAAGAAAGAAAGAAAAAGCTAAAAGGAATCCTTCTAACAGAAAACTCACAACAGAGACATATGAATTAAATCAAGACACTTGAAACCATCACCTAGAACTTAACTTAGAAAAAGATTCTCAAAATAAGCTCACAAAAATGTAAATAGAGAAATAAAGTAATCAATCTATAAATGATACCAACAACAAAGCAAATAGAGGGAATAAATGTTATAATTACAAGACTTCCAAATGGAGAGGAAATCAGGAAAATGTTTTCATAGAACAGACTGTTCCAAACTTAGGGAGATAAGAATTTACTTCAGGGTAACTACAACTAGCTCTGGGGGCACAGTGCCTAAGGCATTTTCCTGCTAACCAGAAGGCTGTTGGTTCAAACCCACCAGCCGCTCCTCAGAAGGAAGATTAGGCAAGCTACTTCCGTAGTCATACCACCTTGGAAAGCCAAGGAGGGGTCGCTATGAGTCAGATCTGACTTCATGGCAGTGTTTTTTTTTTTTTTTTTCTTTTATCCACAAAGAAAATTGACAATCCTTCTAACTAAACTAAGAAAGAAGATAATCACAAGGGATTAGTAAACACAAAATCAACAATAATGAAGAAAAGAGAAAAAAAATATTTGATAACAAAATGAACTTAGCACAGAAAAATATTTAGAACAAAGAAATCACCAACAACACACCAAAAAGCACAACAGAATGACAGCAATAAATTCATATCTTTCATTAATTACACTGAATGCAGTGGAGTAAATTCACTAGTTAAGAGAAATGGAGTGGTGGATTGAGTAAGAAAAGAAAAGCCATCAATATATGCCTGCAGGAGACCCACCTTAGACACAAAGAGAAAATTAAATAAAAAAATCAAGGGATGGGGGAAAAAAAAGATATATCATGATAATGGCAACCAAATCAAAGCAGGAATGGCAATATTAATTTATTGTAAAACAGACTTAAAGGTGAAAACCAGCATAAGAGAAAGAAAAGGGGCACTTTTATGTTGTTGAAAGGGTCAATTGACCAAGAGGACATTACCATAATAAATATCTATGCATCCAATGAAATATCTCCAAAATACATATAGCAAACATTAACTGAACTGAAAGCAAAAATAGAAAATTCTACAATAGTAGGAAATTTCAACACGCTATTTTCGAGGAAGGACAGAACAGCTAGGAAAGGGCTTGTGTTAGACTGGGTTCTCTATAGAAACAAAACCAGTAAAGCTTATGTATATATAGAGAGAAATTTATCTTAGAAAAATGGCTCACACAGTTATAGAAGCTGACAAGTCCAAAGTTCTTGGATCAAACATCAAGTTGGAGGCTTTTCCTGACTCTTGCAGCTGCAGAGGCTGAGGAGCTCAAGGTTGGCAGGCAATATACTGGCTGTTGACTCCAACAAGTGACAAATCCAAGATCTCCAGGCTGAATAGTGGACAGTTGTAGGCAGCACAACAGAATCCTGATCCACAGAGGAATGCCTCTTTTCCCAGGATGTCCATAAATATACTAGAAGTAGGCCACACCCCTAGGAAATGCCCTTTCAATGGATTGGCTGCTCAAAAAATATTCATCTGATCCCATCATGGGTATAACCACATCACAACTGCTTAAACCACACAGAATTGTGGCCCAGCCAAGTTTACACACATCTCCAATTGTCACAAGATTCAACAAAGATACAGAAGATATCAACAACACAATAAAAAAACTTGACCTCATATACAGAGCAGTCCTAAAATCCTGTTCTACATCCTACCTTGGGGAGTTGTGACTAATGTGCTAAAAGCTATTGAGTGGCCATCTAAGATACAACTCTTGGTCTCCCCTCCTCTGGAGCAAAGAAGAGTGAAGAAAAACAAAGTCATTTTGAGAAAAGAAGAGTGAAGAAAAACAAAGTCATTTGGAAGGAATTTGTCCAAAGATATGATGTATGTGTTAGGCTGGGTTCTCTAGAGAAGCAGAAACAGTAAAGCTCATATATATATATATATATATATATATATATATATATATGAGAAAGAGAGAGAAAGAAAGAGAGAGAGAGATTGTCTTAGGAAAATGGCTCACACACTTATAGAAGCTGGCAACTCCCTAGTTCTTGAATCAAGTGTCAAGCTGGAGGCTTTTTACTACTCACACAGCTGCAAGGGCTGACGATCTCAAGGTTGGCAGGCAGTTTACCTACTGTTGACTCCAATGAATGACGAATCCAAAATCTCCAGGCCAAATGGATTATTGTTCGCTCATGGACAATTTTAGGCAGCACAACAGGATCCCGACCTACAGAAGACTGTCCCTTTTCTCAGGATGTCCATAAATATATTGGAAGTAGGTCACACTCCTAGGGAAACTCCCTTTCAATAGATCGGCTGCTCAAAACATATAAATCTGATCCCATCATAGGAATAATCACAATTGCTTAAACCACACAGAATTGTGGCCCCGCCAAGTTGACACAGAGCTCCAACTATCACAGTCCAATCCTGTCATTTTGACAATTTTACACATCTTCTTAACCATATATAATCTCTAAATAAGGATAATTATAACGTCACCTAACATGATATGCTAACATGCATACTATACAAACACATTAAACTTATTTACACTTCACAGTTCATAACAGAAGGAAACAAAAATACAATGAAGAAATATAACACACACAGTCAATGAAGAAATATAACAATCACATACAATGAAGAAATATAAAAATCACAGTCCTCCTTTCTGCAAATGGTCACGTGGTCATAGCTGATATTCAGAACTGCCTTCTTCCACCACCCATTCCGTATTTCCCTTGCCCTCAGCAAGCACCTCAGCGGGTCATGGTTCTTTGCCTGGTGGGGTGATCCAAACCTTCATTCCTGAAAGGTCTGGGCCATTAGCATTCATATCAGAATTGGGTTGATGTAATTTTCCATTGACTTTAATCACAGGGCATGGTAGTACTAAGAGACGTCCTAAAGAACCTCCTTTATTCCAAACATATTCTTCTTAACCTCCATTATGTTAATGTCAATACAATTTCCCCTTGGTAATCAGGATCTATCACACCAGGTATACAGTAACTCCCTTCTTTTTCTGTTGATCCAGAGGCATGAAGAAGCCAAAATGGTTGGGTGGCATTCTTAACTTCCAGTTCAACAAAATCAGTATTGTATCTCCAGATGGGTATGTTCCTCCCTTTGGGACTAGGATCTTCAGACCTGCAGAACATAGAGTAGCAGGGACAGGAAGCAAAACTTTTTTGAGTGGTTCACTAGGGGTAATAGTGAGTGGTACCACTCTCGTTTGCACCCCTTGTTTCTGAACCCATGAATCCTGGCTATTGGAGAAAAAGCACCATATATTGGACACTGGTTTAGAGCACATACAGCCTCCTGGAGTACATTGACCCAACCTCCAATGTATTGCCACCTAGCTGGCACTGTAATTGAGTTTTCAGTAGGCCATTCCATCATTCTACCAAACCAGCTGCTTCTGGGGGATGGGGAATATGGTAAGACCAATGAATTCCATGAGAATAGGCCCACTGCTTCACTTCATTTGCTGTGAAGTGAGCCTCTTGATATGAAGCAATGCTGGTGGGATACCATCATGGCGGATAAAGCATTCTGTAAGTCCACAGATGGTAGTTTTGGCAGAAGCATTGTGTGCAGGGAAGGCAAATTAATATCCAGAATTAGTATCTATTCCAGTAAGGACAAAATGCTGTCCTTTCCATGATGGAAGTGGTCCAATGTAATCAACCTGCCACCAGGTTGTTAGCTGATCACCCCGAAGAATGGTTCCATATTGCAGACTCAGTGTTGGTCTCTGCTGCTGGAAGATTGGGCACTCAGCAGTGGTAGTACCCAAATCAGCCTTGGCAAGTGGAAACAAATGTTGCTGAGCCCATGCATAACCTCCATCCCTGCGACAATGGCCACTTTTTTCATGAGCCCATTGAGCAATGACAGAAATAGCTGGGGGAAAAAAAAATGGCTAGTTTGCACTGAACATGTCATCCTTTCCACCTGATTGTTAAAGTCCTCCTCTGCCAAGGTCACCATTTGATGGGCATTCACATGAGACACAATTATCTTTACTCCTTTGGCCCATTCAGAATGATCTATCCACATACCTCTTCCCCAAACATCCTTGTCACCAATTTTCCAATCATGCTCCTTCCGTGTCCCAGACCATCCAGCCAAGCCATTAGCCACAGCCCTTGAATCCATATACAATCACATATGTGGCCATTACTTCTTCCATGCAAAGTGAACAGGCATATGTGCGGCTCAAAGTTCTGTCCATTGGGAGGATTTTCCTTCACCACTGTCTTCAAGGAAGTCCCAGAAAGGGGATGCAGAGCTGCTGCTGTCCACTTTCAAGTAGTGTCTGCATATTGCACAGAACCATCTGTAAGCCAGGCATGAGTTTTTTCTTCTCTGAGTCAACTGATCATAAGGAACTCCCCATGAGGCCATAGTTGCAGACTGGGAGAGAGAAGGTAATGTGACTGGAGTGGAGAATATAGGCATTTGGGCCAGTTTTTCATGCAACTTACTTGTGCCTTTAGGTCCTGTTCAAGCCTGATCTCTGCTATACCACTTCCATTTAATGATGGAGTGCTGCTGTGTACGTCCAACTTTAGGAGTCTGTGGGTCAGACAACACACAGTTCATGATGGGAAGATCAGGCCCATGGTTAGGTGTTCAGTCTCTACTAAAGCCCAGTAGCAAGCCAAAAGCTATTTCTCAAAAGGATAGTTATCTGCAGAGGGTGGCAAGGCTTTGTTTCAAAATCCCAGGGGTCTGCATTGTGATTCACTGATAGTGACCCCCCAAAGATTCCAAACTGCACCTCTATCTACTATAGATACTTCCAACACCATTGGATCAGCTGGATCATATGGCCCAAGTGGCATAGCAGCTTGCTCGGCAGCCTGAACCTGTTGCAGAACCTTCTGTTATTCTGGGCCTCACTCAAAACTAGTAGCTTGCCAAATTGCTTGATAAATAGGCTGAAGTAACACACCCAAATGAGGGAGATATTGCCTCCAAAATTCACAGAACTCCACCAGATGTTGTGCCTCCTACTTAGTTGTGGGGGAAGCCAGATACAATAATTTATCCATCACTTTAGCAGGAATACCTTGACATGCCTACACCATTGGTCCCTTAGATATTTCACTGAGGTAGAAGGTGCCTGATTTTTTGTTGGCTTAATTTCCCACCTTTTAGCACAAAGATGTCTCAACAATAAGTGTAGAATCAATGATACTTCTTCTTTATGAGGTCCAATCAGCAAAATGTCACCAACATAATGGACCAGTGTGATGTCTTCTGGAAGGGAAAGGTGATCAAGGTCTCTATGGACTAAATTATGACATGGTGCCAGGGAGCTGATATACCTCTGAGGAAGCATTGTGAAAGTATATTGTTGGACTTGGCAGCTGAAGGCAAACTCCTTCTGATGGTTCTTTGGAAATGGTATTGAGAAAAAGGCATTGGTCAGATCAATAGCTATATACCCAGTGCCAGATGTACTAATTTACTCAAGCAATGAAACCACATCAGGAACAGCAGTTGCAATTGGAGTCACCACCTGTGATAGTTGGAGCTGTGTGTCAACTTGGCTGGACCACAATTCTGTGTGTTTTTAGCTGTTGTGATGTGGTGATTCCCATGATGGGATCAGATTATTATGTTTTGAGCAGACAATTATTCCAAGGGACTAGTGGACCATACAAACCTCAGCCTGTATGACCTTTTCTTTTGTTTTAAGGCCAGGTCCCAGAGAGGTAGGTGGACATGCAGCTCAGGGCCTTCTTGGGTGGCTTTATTTTAAGGCCAGGCCAGGATAGGTGGGGATAGGAACAACTAAGGGAGAAGAACTTGTGTGCCAGTTTCTCATCCTGTGGTGGCTTGTATGTTGCTGTGAGGCTGGAGGCTATGCCACCAGTGTTGCCACTGGTGTTCAAATGCAGTAGGATTTCCCATGGTGGACAGGTTTCAATGAAGCTTTCAGACTGAGACAGACTTAGAAGGAAGAGGTCATCCACTTCTCAAAGAATTGGCCAGGGAAAATCTTATAAATAGCAGTGAAACACTATCTAGTATATTACTGGAAAGCTGTATGAATAGCCCTGAAATATTGTTCAATACAGTGTCAGAAGATGAGCCCCTCAGATTTGAAGACACTCGAAATACTACTGGGAAAGAGCTGCTTCGTCAGAGTTGTTATGTGCTGTTGAGTTGGCCCCAACTCATAGCGACCCCTCCTTGGGTTTCTGAGGCAGTATCACTATGGAAGTAGATTGCCCAACCTCAGAGTAGAACCGACCTTAATGATATGGATAAAGTAGAGCTTTCAGGACATCAATCTGCTGATATGGCACTACTCAAAATTAGAAGAAACAGCTGCAAACATCCATTAATAATCAGTAATCATACTTCCATATACGAAGTATGAATCCAGGAGAATTGGGAGTTGTAAAAAATGAAATGGAACACATAAATATCAATGTCCTAGGCATTAGTGAACTGGAATGGAATGGTTTTGGCCATTTTGAATCAGACAATCACATGAACTACTATGCCAGGAATGATAAATTGAAGAGGAAAGGTGTGGCATTCATCATCACAAAGGATGTTTCAAGATCTATCCTGAAGTACAAAACTGTCAATGATAGAATAATATCCATACACTTACAAGGAGCTCCAGTTAATACAACTGTTGTTGTTGTTATGTGTTGTCAGGTCAGACCCAACTCATAGCGACCCCTCCTTGGGTTTCTAAGGTGTTATCACTACGGAAGTAGATTGCTCAACTTTCCTTCCAAGGAGTAGCTGTTAGATTTGAACTGTCAGCCTTCTGGTTAGGAGTCAAGTGCCTTAGTTACTATGCTACCAGAGCTCCCCAGTCAATAGTGTTATGTTTCAAATTTACACACCAACCACCAAGGTGGAAGATGAGGAAACTGAAGATTTCTACCAACTTCTGCAGTCTGAAATTGACCAAACATTCAAAAAAGATGTACTGATTATCACTGGTGATTGGAATGCAAAAATTGGAAACAAAGAAGAATCACTGTTCACTGGAAAATTTGGCCTTGGTGATAGAAAATATGCTCAGGATAGCATGATAGAATTTTGCAAGACCAACAACTTATTTATTGCAAATGCTTTTTTTCAACAACACAAAGAGTGACTATACACATGGACTTTGCCACAGGCAGTACACAGAGATTGACTACATCTGTGGCAAGAGACGATGGAAAAGCTCAATATCTTCAGCCAAAAGAAGGCCAGGAGCTGATTGCAGAACAGAGCATTAACTGTTCATATGCAAGTTCAAGTTGAAGGTGAAGACAATTAAAACAAATCCACAAGAGCTAGAATATGACCTTGAGTGTATCCTTCCTGAATCTGGAGACCATCTAAAGAATAGATTTGATGCATTGAACACCAATGACCAAACACCAGAGGAATTGTGGGATGACATCAAGAACATTATTCATGAGACTTCCATTAAGATGGAGGAAGAGAGGCAGACAAGCGATACAGACCCTCTTCAACAAATAAAAAAGAAACCAATTGAGAGATACAGAAGATAATCCTGGAGCCCTGAGCTTTGAAAGGAAGTATACAGAAATGGATTAGGCACCAACTAGTGGAAAAACCTGAATGAAAACAGTGAATATAGAGACAGTTAGAGCTGGACTATAAGCTACTCTGATGGGACCAATAGCCTGAATATTTCCAACTGGTGTTGGGACCTGAGAATTGACCTGAAAATCAGCCCTGTTCACCAAGGGCTGCAGGGATGACTGCACTGGTGGTCTGTGATTAGGAAGGGAAACAGCAAGGAGGGTGACAACCTGAGCTGTTGACATCCTGCTGTCCAGAGGTGGCAGCCATTTTGATTATTTACACGTGGCAGCCATTTTGGATATTTAAAGTGACCATGGGTGCAGCCATTTTGAATCTTTACAAGTGGCAGCCATTTTGGATTTTAAAGTGACAGCATTCTCACTCAGATTCCAAGGACCTAAGAATAAGCTCCATTTGCCAAGGTTGGCAGGGACATACGAGAAGCTGACAACAGGAAAGGAAACAGGTGGTGAATGTATAAGTGCTATCAACTAGTAAATAGTGGAGCGGAGCACAGCACAATACCCTGCTTATGTAGATAACATACAAACAAAACAAAACAAAAATTGTGGATACAAGAATAAAATGACAAAATAAATTAAAAATTAGAAATGATACAAAATCTACACACAGAAATCCAGAAGATTAATACTAAATTTTCAGAAATAGATAAGACATTGAGCAGGTAAAGGAGTAGAATTTAATCAATGGATGACAGAATTAGTGAGATTGAAGGCAAAAAACCTTAATACTTCTTTGGAAAGGGATCAATCAGAAAAAAGATCACAAGAAAATAAAGAAAGCCTAAGGTTCATGTGGGATAGCATCAAAAGGAATTATCTAAATGTAATCAGAATTCCAGAACAGGAAGAGACAAATAAAACTACAGAGAAAATTGTCCAAAATTTGTTGGAAGAGAATTTTCCCAGTATGATGAAAGATAATATATTCATTTAGGAAGTCCAACGAACCCCAAACTGGATAGACCCTAAAAGAAGATCACCAAGACATATCATCATCAAACTCACCAAAACCAAAGACAAAGAAAGAATCCTGAAAGCAGCATGGGAAAAACAAAATGTTACCTACAAGGGGCAACCGATAAGACTAAACTTGGATTTCTCGGCAGAGACTGTGTAGGCAAGAAGACAATGGGATGGTATATATAAACCTTGAAGGAGAAAAATTTCCAACAAAGAATTATGTACCCAGCAAGATTGTCCCTCAAATATGATGATGAAATTAGGACATTTCCACATAAGCAGAAATTAAGGGAATTTGTTAAAACAAGACCAACCTTACAAGAGATGCTAAAGGGGTCCCTTTGGACAGAGAAGCAGCAACAGAAAACAACAACTGACCATTAACACACATGATGACATAACCCAGAAACCCACCCAGGTATGGAAGAATCCATAGTAAATAAGCCTACAAGATTGTAAACAGGGAACCAGAGACATCAGTTGACAAAATGAGGACAACTACAAACCAAAAAGAGGGAAAAAAACTGTCATTACGGAACTTCTAGATGATAGGAAAGTCAAGACAACTACAAGATAGAATGGACTGTTCTAAACTTGGGAAGAAAACTAAAAATTACAGGATAATCTCAAAGAAAAATGATAAACCTTCAGATCAAAATAAAAAAGAGAACCAACACAAATATGTAGCAAACACTAAAACAATAACAATGAATGAAGTGATAACACAATTCATAAACAAAACAAGTTCAGCATAGAAAATTACATGGAACAAAGAAATTGAAACCACAAAAAAATCACATTAACAAAAATAACAGCAACACATTCATATTTGATGAAATTACATATCTGGTAAGGGACTTATCTCTAAGATTTATAGAAAACTCCAATGTCTCAACACCAAAGGAATTAACAATCCAATTGAAAAATGGGCAGAAGACATGAATAGACACTTCACCAAGGAGGAAATTCAGGTGGCCAGCTAATACATGAAGAGATGCTCACAATCCTTGGCCATCAAAGAGATGCAAATCAAAACAACCAAGAGACACTGTCTCACCCCAGCACCAATGGCAATGTTCAATGAGACAGAAAATAACAAATGTTGGTGGGGATGTGGAGAGATTGGGACTCTCATACACTGATGGTGGGATTGTGAAGTGATACAACCACTGGGGAACACAGTATGGCATTCTTTAGAAAGCTGGAATTGGAGATACCATTTGACCCAGCAATCCCATTACTAGGTATATATCCTAGAGAGGTGAGAGCCAGGACAGGAACAGATATATGCACACTCATGTTCATCGCAGCACTATGTACAATAGCCAAAAGATGGAAACAACCTACATGACCATCAGTGGAAGAGTGGATGGCCAAACTATGGTACATACACACAATGGAATGTTATGCAGCAGTAAAGAATAATGTAGAGTCTGCAAAACACTGCATAATATGGATGAACTTGGAAGACATTATGCTGAGTGAAATAAGCCAATCACAGAAGGACAAATATAACATTAGTTCATTGTTGTGGAGGGTCAAGGAAAGGTTTATATATGGAAGGAAACTTTCTTTGTTGGTTGTCAGGGATGGGAGGGGAGGAGAGGGGAAGGAACACTGCAAAAAAAATGCATTGACCCATGTCACTTTAGTTTTGTATATTTCACTGTACATAAATTATATTTC
>NW_006921733.1:1825116-1828264 GCF_000298275.1 Orycteropus afer afer
AAAACTCATTAACCTTTAGACTGACTGATGAGGAAAAAAAAAAAAAAAAAAAAAACCTAACATTTTCTATCAGTTTGAGTTCAGATTAAATCTGATGAAATGGCTTTCACTGGGAACTGATCACTGGTCTTGATCAGTCTGGAGAGTTCAACAAAAATACAGTTTTATTACTTTTAAATACATGAGCTATTGTCAGCACTAGGATTAGTTTTGCATCAATGACTCATTTCATACTGTCTCAATATTTGCATGAAAATGGGTTAATAAATTGATTTGGGAATGCTTTAAAAAAAAAAAAAGAAAAAGAACATCATCCATGAAGAAAGAAAAATGTCATTAAAAAGAAAGAAAAAGAAGAAAAGACCAAAATGGATGTCAGAAGAGACTCTGAAACTTGCCCTTGAATGAAGAATAGCTAAAGCAAATGGAAGAAATGACAAGGTAAAACAGAAGTTTTCAAAGGGCATTTTGAGAAGACAAAGTCAATTATTATAATGAAACGTGGAAAGACATGGAGTTGGAAAGCTGAAAGGGAAGAACACGTTCAGCAATTCTCACCCCAAAAGAACTGAAAATAAATAAATAAATAAACCTCAAATTGCAATATTGAAAGATTCTGTGGGCTATATATGGAATGGTGCAAGAAATGTCAAAAAAGATGGAAGGAATACACAGAATTACTGTGCCGAAAAGGATTGGTTGATGTCCATCCATTTCAGGAGGTGGCATATGATAAAGAATCAATGGTATTGAAGGAAGAAGTCAAGGCTGCACTGAAGTAATTGGTGAAGAACAAGGCTCCAGGAATTGACAGAATAATGAAGTGAATGCCTCCAGTGCACCATCCATTTGTGGAAACCTCTCAGTGGGTATTCCATCGTAGTCAGACACTGTTTCACTACTATTCATGAGGTGTTCCCTGGCTAATTATTTGAGAAGTGGATGGCCTCTTAATTCTTCCAAGTCTGTCTTAGTCTGGAGGCTCCACTGAAACCTGTCTAACATGTATAACCCTGCTGGCATTTGCAACACCATTGGCATAGCCTTCAGACTCATAGCAACCTGAAAGCTACCTCAGGATGACAAGTGGACAGACAAATTCACCTTCATTAGCTGTTCCTAACTGCTTTATTCACTTTCTTGCCACCCTTAAGCTACACTGAACCTTCCAGGGTTACCTTCCATGCCACCCACCCTTTAAGAATTGATGGTTTTGAGTTGTGTTGTTGGCGAAGAATACTGAAAGTACCATGCACTGCCAACAGAATGAACAAATCTATCCTGAAAGTGCAGCTGGAATGCTCCTTGGAAGTGAGAAGGGGCAGACTTCATCTCACCTACTTTAGTCCTGTTGTCAGAAAAGACCATTCCCTGCAGAAGGATATCATGCTTGGTACAGTGGAAGGTCAATGAAAAAGGGGAAGGCCCTCAATGGGATGGATTGACACAGTGGCTACAGTGATGGGCTCAGGTATAGCAAGGATCATGGGCTGGCAAAGGACCAGGCAATGATTTGTTCTGCTGTACATAGGGTTGCTATGAGTCACAGATGACTTGACAGCACCTAACAACAACAACAACAATTCTATTCCACTGGTCTATGTGACTGTTGCAGTCAGCTGCAGGGATCCAGGTGACGAGAGGGATTCAGGCACACCCAAAGCAGTACGGCAGGAGAGTGGGAGAAAGGGGATTAAAAGCCAGGAACCTGGACAGAGGAGCAGTCAGTTGCAGGGATCCAGGTGAAGAGAGGGAACTCAGGCATGTCCAAAGCAGCAGGGCAGGAGAGTGGGAGAAAGGGGATTAAAAGCCAGGAACCCAGACAGAGAAGCACTCAGCAGAAGGGATCCAGGTGAGAAGAGGAAGCTCAGGCATGCCCAAAGCAGCAGGATGGGAGAACAGGAGAAAGGGGATTAAAAAGCCAGGAACCCAGACACAGGAGCAGTCAGCCTCAGGGATCCAGGTGAGGAGAGAGAACTCAGGCACACCCAAAGCAGCAGGGCAGGAGAGCAGGAAAAAGGGGATTAAAAGCCAGGAACCCTGACAGAGGAGCAGTCAGCCACAGGGATGCAGGTGAGGAGAGGGAACTCAGGCATTTCCAATGCAGCAGTTTGGGAGAGCAGGAGAAAGGGGATTAAAATGCCCAGGAATCCAAACAGAGACCCAGGTAAGCATGGTATGAGAGGACTCCAACACGGGGACAAACTTGTCTGCTGGTTTGTCCTACCTTGGTGACGTGTTGATGTGTGTTTTCAGGCTGAGCCACTGGTGTTTCAAACCCAGTGGAATGCACATGGTGCACAGCTAACAGCCCAGCTTACAGACTGAGACAGACTAGAAAGAAGGACGAGGCCGTCCACTTCTCAAAGAATTGGCCAAGGAAAACCTTATGAATAGCAAAGAATCACTGTTTGATACATTACTGTACAACTTTATGAATAGTCCAGTTAGGTTAGAAGACTCTCAAAATAGGACTGGGAAAGAGCTGCATCATCTGAGTAAACCCAGCCTTACTCCTATGGATAAGGTAAAGCTTTCCAGACCTCCATTTGCTGATGTGGCACCACTCAAATTTAAGAGAAACAGCTGCAGACATTCATTAATCATTGGAACATGGAATGTATGAAGTATGAATCTAGGAAAATTGGAATTTGTCAAAAAGGAAATGGAACACATAAAGATTGATATCTTTGGCATTTGTGAGCTCAAATGGACTGGTTTTGGCCATTTTGAATCAGACAACCATGTGATATACTATGCCAGGAATGGCAGTTTGAAGAGGAATGGCATGGCATTCATTATCACAAAGGATGTTTCAAGATCTGTCCTGAAGTACAATGCTGTCAATGATAGGACAATATCTTTATGCCTGCAAGGAAGACCCATTAATACGACTATTTAAGTTTATGCACTAAACACCAAAGCCAAAGATGAGGAAATTAAAGACTTTTATCAACTTCTGCCGTCTGAAGTTGACTGAACATGCAATCAGGATGTGTTAATTATCACTGGTGACTGGAATGCAAAAGATGGAAGCAGAGAAAATCACCAGTGGTTGGAAAATTTGGCCTTGGTGACAGAAATAATGCTGGAACTTGCATGGTAGAATTTTGCAAGACCAACGACTTGTTCATTGCAAAAACTTTTT
>NW_006921733.1:1829749-1831887 GCF_000298275.1 Orycteropus afer afer
TACAACTTTGCTTGCTGAAAGTGAGGATGACTTGAGGCACTTACCGATGTAGGTTGAAGTATGTAGTATGCAGTATGCAGTATGGATTATGTCTCAATATAAAGAAAACAAAAATCCTCCCAACTGGACCAATGAGCAGCATCACAATAAATGGAGAGAAGATTGAGGTTGTCAAGAATTCATGTTACTTGGTTCTACAATCAATGCCAATGGAAGCAGCAGTCAGGACTTTAGACGATGTGTAGCATTGGGAGGGTGAAACACGAAGGAACTGTTTCAGGTGCTGAGGAGCAAAAGGATGCCTCCTTGAGGACTAAGTTGTGCCTGACACAAGCCATGATATTTCCAATTGCCTCGCATGCATGTGAGAGCTGGACATTGAATAAGGAAGATGGAAGAAGAGTTGATGCTTTTGAGTTGTGATGCTAGCAAAGAATGCTGAAAGTATCATGGGCTGCCAAAAGAACTAAGAGATCTGTCCTGGAGGAAGTGTACCCAAAATGCTCCTTGGAAGCGACAATGGCCAGACTTGGTTTCACCTATCTTGGTCACGTTGTCAGAAGGGACCTTTCCTTGGAGAAGGATGTCATGCTTGGTAGGGTGGAGTGTCGATGAAAGATGGTGAGGCCTTCAACAAGATGGATTGACATGGTGACTGAGATGATGGGTTCAGGTATAGCAGGGATCATGAAACTGGCACAGGATCGGGCAGTGTTTCATTCTGCTGTGCATGGGGACGCTATGGGTCAGAAACGACTTGACGGCACCTAACAACAACAACAACATGTGCCTGTTGTTGTACCATACCAGTCTGTTTTGACTTCTATGGCTGTATAGTAGGTTTTGAGATCCAGGAATGTGAGATCTCCTACTCTGTTCTTCTTCAGTAGTGCTCTGCTTACCCGAGGTCTTTTTCCTTTCCATATAAAAGTAGTGATTGGTTTTTCCTTAAAAAATGTTGATAGGCTCTGGATTGGGATTGCATTGAATGGATAGATCACTTTGGGTAATCTTGATATTTTCACAATGTTTCTTTGGGTAGTATTGAGATTTTCACAATATTCAATCTTCCTATCCATGAACATGTAATCCTGTTCCATTTATGTAGATCTCTTATGGTTTCTTGAAATAGTGTTTTGTAGTTGCTCTTGTACAGGTCTTTTGTATCCCTGATAAGATTTATTACCATGTATTTTATTTTGGGGGTAGCTATTTTAAATGATACTGATTTCCTTATTTCCTTCTCAGCTATCTGTTTGCTGGTGTAGAGAAATCTAACTGATTTTGGGATGTTGGTCTTGTATCCTGCCACTATGCTAAATCTTTCAATTAGTTCTAGTAGTTTTCTTTCTTTCTTTTTTTTTCTTTTTAATTGTGATTTGGGTGAAGGTTTACAGAGCAAATTTACTTTCCATACAGCAGTTCACATACTAGTAGTTTTCTTGCTGAGTCTCTTGGGTTATCTTTGTGTAGGGTCATATCATCAGCAAATAGGGATAGTTTTACTTCATCCTGACCAATTTGGATGCCTTTGATTTCCCTTTCTTTCCTTATTGCCTTGGGTAGGACTTCCAATAAAATGTTGAATAGAAGTAGTAATAGAGGGCATCCTTGTCTGGTTCCCACTCACAAGGCGAATGGTTTAAGTCTCTTTCTGTTGAGAATAATGTTGACTGTTGGTTTTGCACATATGCCCTTTATTATGTTGAGACGTGTCCCTTCTATTCCTATTTTGCTGAGAGTTTTGATCAGGAATGGGTGTTGGATTTTCTCAAATGCCTTTTCTACATCAATTGATATGATTATGTGTTTCTTTTCCTTTGTTTCAGTTATGTGATACATGACATTTATTATTTCTTTAATGCTCAACCATTCTTGTGGGATATGAACCCCACTTGGTCATAATGTATTAATTTTTTATATGTTGTTGGACTCTATTGGCTAAGAATTTATTGATAATTTTTGCTAGTCTATATTCATGAAGGATATTTGTCTGTAGTTTTCTCTATTAGTGAGATCTTTGCCCGGTTTAGGTATCAATTTTATGTTTGCTTTATAAAATGAATTTGGGAGGATTTCATTCTTTTATATGCTCTGGAATAGTTCAAGTAAGATTGATATCACTTCTTCTCTGAATG
>NW_006921733.1:1831987-1837888 GCF_000298275.1 Orycteropus afer afer
TTTAGGTAAGTGATATGTTTCTAGAAATTTGTCCACTTCTTCTAGATTTTCAAATTTGTTAGAGTACAGTTCTTCATAGTATCCTCATATTATTCTTTTTGTTTCAGTTGGTTCTGCTGTGACATTGCCCAATCTGTTTCTTATTCATGTTATTTGTATTCTCTCCCTCTTTTCCTTTGTTAAATTTACCAGTGTTTTGTCAATTTTATTAATCTTTTCAAAAAGAACAACTTCTAGTCTTGTTGATTTTTTTCTGTTGTCTTTCTATTTACTGTTTCATGTATTTCAGCTTGACTATTATTTCTTTGTTTCTGGTGACTATAGTCATTTTTTGTTGCTTTTTTCCTAACTGTTGGAGATGTTGGGTTAAAGTGTTTATTTTGGCTCTTTCTTCTTTTCTGATTTTTTCACTTATTGCTTTAAATTGTCTTCTGATAACTGATTTTACTGTGTCCCAAAGATTTTGATATATTATGTTTTCATCAAGGAAATTTTTTATTTCTTCTATTACCCAATCCTTTTTAAGCCATGCTAAATATCTATATGCATGTGTGCCCTAAATACATAAACCAGAGTTTAACAGAATGGATAAGATGAATAGGTTACTCCACAGTCATAATAGGTGACTACTTTTTAAGGAATGTGTTGTTCAGTTTCCATGTGTTTGCTTTTTTTCTGTTGATCGTCCTATTGCTGATTTCTAATTTGATAGCATTGTGATCTGAGAAGATGCTTTACAGTGTTCCAATGTTTTCTAATTTTATTAAGGCTTGTTTTGGTTCCTAACGTATGGTTGATCCAGGAGAATGGTCCATGTGCACTGGAAAGGAATGTATATTGTGTGCTTGTTGGATATTGTATTGTTTAGTTCTCCTGCATCTTTGTTGAGTTTCTCTGTAGTTGTTCTGTTTTCCATTGAAAGTGGTATATTAAAGTCTTCTACTATGACTGTGGAGTCACCTATTTGTCTTATCCATTCTGTTAAAGTCTGGTTTACGTATTATAGGGCACATTTGTAGGTTATATAGATATTTATCATGGCTATTTCCTCTCGTTCCATTGATCCTTTAATCACAGTATAATGTCCTTCTTTGTCTCTTATAGTGATTTTTATCTTAAAGACAATTTTACCATAAATTAATATTGCTATTCCTGCTCTCTTCTGATTGCCATTTGCTTGATATATCTTCTTCCACTTGTGATTTTTAGACTACTTTTCTCTTTGTCTCTATGTTGTGCCTCTTGTAAATAGTATATTGATAGGTATGTTTTCTTATCTAGTTTGCAACTCTCCATCTCTTGAGTGGTGCATTTAATCCATTTATATCCAGTGCAGTTATTGGCAAGTATGAATTTGTTGCTTTCATTTTTTTCCCTGATTTTGCCAATTTCTTTGTTCCATATAATTTTCTGTGCTGAGATCATTTTCTTTATGAATTGTGTTATAATTTCCTCAGTTGCTATTGTTTTAGTATTGGCTAAATATTTGTGCTTGTCCTCCTTTTATTTTGATGCAAAGGTTTATTGTTTTTCTTTGAGGTTACCCTGTGATTTATAATATTCTTTCCAGGTTTACAATAGTCCATTCAATCTCATAATATTCTTGACTTCCTCACCATTTAAAAGTTCTGTAACTACACTATTTTTCCCTCTTTTGGTTTGTAGTTGTCCTCATTTGCCAATTGATGTCTCTGGTTCTCTGTTCAATCTTGTAAGCTTATTTTACTTGGATACTTCCATGGCTGCATTGGTTTCTGTGTTATGTCATCTTATGTGTTAATGGTCAATTGTTGGTTCTCTGCAAAAGGACCCCCTTCATTATCTCTTGTAAGGTTGGTCTAGCTTTAACAAATTCCCTTAATTTCTGTTTATCTGGAAATCTCCTAATTTTGCCATCATATTTAAAAAACATTTTTTCTTGATATATAATTCTTGTTTGGAAATTTTTTCTTTCAGGGTTTTATATATACCATCTCAATGCCTTCTTGCCTTCATGGTTTCTGACAAGAATCAGAGATTAGTCTTATTGGTTTCCTTTGTAGGTAACTTTTCATTTTTCCCTTGCTGCTTTCAGACTTCTTTCTTTGTCTTTGGTTTTGGTGAGTCTGATGATGATATGTGTTGGTGATTTTCTTTTGAGGTCTATCTTGTTTGGGTTTCATTGGACTTCTTGAATGTATATATTCTTGTCTTTCATCATACCAGGGAAATTATTTTCCAACAAATCTTCATCTATTTTCTCTGTGGTTTTATCAGTCTCTTCCTGTTCTGGAATTTCAATACATGTAAGTTATTCCTCTTCATGGTATCACACATGAATCTTAGGGTTTCTTCATTGTACTTTGATCTTTCTTCAGATTACTTCCTTTCCAAAGAAGTATTGAGGTATTTATCATCATTCTCACTAATTCTGTCTTCTATTGATTGGATTCTACTCCTTTTTCTGTTCAATGTGTTATCTATTTCTGAAAATCTGAAAAATTGTCTGGATTCCTATCTGTAGATTTTGTATTATTTCTGAGTTTTAATTTATTCTGTCATTTTGTTCTTGTATTTTCTTCCAAAATTGTTCTGAGATTTTGTCTGCATTTTTCCCTAATTTTGCCAGTGTTTTCCTTGCTTTGTCTCTCAATCTGTTGAAGGTTGTTGTTGTTGTTGTTGTTATGTGCCGTCGAGTCGGCCCCGACTCATAGCGACCCCTCCTTGGGTTTCCGAGGCAGTATCACTACGGAAGTAGGATTGTCCAACCTTCCTTCTGAGGAGTGGCTGGTGTATTTGAACCGCCAGCCTTCTGGTTAGCAGTCAAGTGTTTTAGCCACTATGCTACCAGAGCTCCTATAATTCTTTTGAATACCATATCAGAGAGTTCCAATCCTGTTTCTTCTTCATGGATGCATTCTGGGTCTGTATCCTGGCCCCGTGTTTCTATTTGCTTATCTTGGTTCTTTGTGTGGACTGTGAAAGTCTGTTATCTCCAAGACATTGTGACATTGTTTTATTTACTTTTAGTTGGTGATTTTATCTTAGAGCCATTCATCCAAGATTTATGTTTTCTTGGATGCATCTGAGAAAGCAGAGCACTGTGCTCCCCTATTTGCTAGTTGGCAACACTTATGCAATCACCACCTGTCTCATGGTGGACATGACAAAGAATGAGAGTGGATGCACTGTTCCCTGTTAGCTGTTTGTGAATAGCAGTTAAGTGTGAGTCACACTTGTGTTAGCTGTTGTGTATCATTAGGCAGTTGGTGCAGAAGCAAGTGGTGGCCCTCACTCAGAAGATGGGGCTCCAGGAAGAGTGGGTATGGTTGGACCATATGGGCAAAATTGCTGTCTCACAATCAGTTAGACAAATAATAATAATAATAATAATAATAAAAGAGCCATAACAAGAGGATAAAAAACACACGGTGCATAAATATACAGGATCAATTACCAAAGAGAGAGAGAGAGAGAGAAAAAAGTAAAACAAATAGCAGAAAAGCAATAAATGAAATGAAATATTTAAAGAAAAACTTTAAAAAGACAAAATAAAAATAAATAGAAGTTAGAAAAAACACATAATATCTGTGGAAGGGGAAAAATGTGAAAATCTGTTGAGTAAGAAAATACGAAAAAAATGGGAAAAAATGCAAAAAGAAAATCAAGGGATAGGAAGAGCCACAAGAAAAAAAAAAAAAAAAATGAGAACCAGCAAAAAGGAAAAGAAAAATGCCAAAAACTAGAACCTGGAAAGGGGAAAGGAAATACTAAAAATAAAAAGAAATAAAATAAAAGGAATAGTTTAAAAACAAAAAAAGAAAAAAAAAATCTGGCTGGAGGCAGGGCACATGCCAAAGCTCCATCTGAGCACACAGACTGGATTGGAATTCCAGCTGGCTCTAAGGTGGGTGGACGTGAGGGATGGCCACACCTCCATTCACCAAGAAAGTATGGAGTATTTAAGTAACAAGGGGAACACCACACCTTTCCAGTCATCAACCCTTGATATATCAGTGCTGTCCTTGGCAACTGGAGCTTATCCTTAGGTCTCTGAAATCTAAATGAGAATGCTGTTGCTTTAAAATATCCAAAGTGGCTGCACCATTATTAAACATTCAAATAGCTACACCCTCAGAACAGCCAAACGTCCAAGCTTAGTTTGTATGTTCTTTGTTTCTGGATCCTTTTTCAGTTCTCAGCCACCAGTGCAGGCTTCCATGCAGCCCTTGGTGAGCAGAACCTATTTTTAGGTTAATTTTCAGGTCCTAACACCACTTGGAAATATTCAAATGGTCTGTGCCATCAGGATAGCTGACAATCCACAGCTTCTTTGTTTCCTTATTCATTATTTTCATTCAGTTTTTTCTACCAGCTAGTGTTTAATCCATTTCTGTGTCCTTCCTTTCAAAGCTTACGGTTCCAGGATTATCTTCTGTATCTGTGTAAATAGGTTTCTCTTTTTTGTTGAAGAGTCTGTGTAGCTTTTCTGCCTATTCCACCATCTTACCAGAATGCCTTGCAATATTAATTTCTGATAAAACTGACTTTAAGACAAAAACCACCATAAAATATAAGGAAGGATATTATATAATGATTAAAGGAGTGATTGAACAAGAGGATGCAACCATAGTAAATACTATGCACCCAATGGAAGAGCTCCAAAATACATAAATCAGATTGTAACAAAATGGAAAAGACAAGTAGAATACACCACTTTGAATAAAAGATAGAACAGCAAAGAAACTCAACAGAGATGCAGAAGAACTAAACAATACAGTCCAATAACTTAATCTTATAGACATCTACAGAGCCCTTCACCCAAAATCAGTACAATATACATTATTTTCCAGTGCACATGGAACATTCTCCAGGATTGACCATATGTTAGGCACAAAGTGAGCCTTACTAAATTTAAACACATCGACATATGGCAAAACTCCTCAGGTCACAATGCTATAAAATTAGAAATCAACACTAGGAAGACCAATGGGGAAAGCACAAATACATGGAAACTTAATAATACCATTCCTAAAAATGACTGGGTAATAGATGAAATTTTAAAAAATGAAATTAAGTAATTCTTTAAATCAAATGAGAAAGAAAGCACAACATACAATATCTCTGGGACACAGCAAAATAAGTGATCAATGGTCAATTTATAGTATAAATGCAAACATCAAAAAAGGAGAAAGAGACAAAATAAACACCTTAACCCAACATCTCCAACAATTAGAAAAACAAAACTAAAAGCAGGAAAAAGAAAAGAAAAACAAACAAACAAACAAACAAAAAAACACCAGTCACCAGAAGAAAAGAAATAACAGTCAAGCAGAAATAAATGAAATAGAAAATAGAAAGGCAGTAGAAAAAATCAACATGACCAGAAGTTGGTTTTTTGAAAAGATTAATAAAATTGACAAAATACTGGCAAATTTAACAAAGGAAAAGGAGAGAATACAAACAACACGAATAAGAAACAAATTGGGTGATGTCACAACAGAACTAACTGAAATAAAAAGAATATGAGGATACTATGAAGAACTGTACTTCAACAAATTTGAAAATGTAGAAGAAATGGACAGATTTCTGGAAACATATCACTTACCTAAACTGACACAGATTGAGGAGAAAATTTGAATAGACCCATAACAAAAGAAGGAATTGAACAGGTCATGAAAATTATCAACAAAAAGAAGACCTGGCCCAGAGAGTTTCACTGGAGAATTCTACCAGTCATTCAGAGAAGAAGTGATATCAATATTACTTGAACTATTCCAGAACATAGAAAAGAATGAAATCTTCCCAAATTCATTTTATGAACCAAACAAAATATTGATACCTAAGGGAGCTCTGGTAGCATAGTGGCTAAGGCACTTGACTGCTAACCAGAAGGCTGGCGGTTCAAACCCACCAGCCACT
>NW_006921733.1:1838074-1858053 GCF_000298275.1 Orycteropus afer afer
AAAAAAAAAAAAAAAGATAATACATTATGACCAAGTGGAGTTCATACAAGATATGCAAGGATAGTTGAACATTAGAAAAATAATAAATGTCATGTATCACATAAATTAAACAAAGGAAAAGAATCAAATGATCATATCAATCATTGCAGAAAGGCATTTGAGAAAATCCAACACACTTTCCTGATCAAAACTCTCAGCAAAATAGGAATAGAAGGGACATTCCTCAACATAATAAAGGGCATATGTGCAAAACCAACAGTCAACATTATTCTTAACAGAGAGAGAGACTTAAGCCATTCCCCTTGTGAATGGGCACCAGACAAGGATGACCCTCTATCACTGTTTCTATTCAACATTATATTGGAAGTCCTACCCAGGGCAATAAGGAAAGAAAGGGAAAACAAAGGCATCCAAATTTGTAAGGAAGAAGTAAAATTATCCCTATTTATTGATGATATGATCCTACAGAAAGACAACCCAACAGACTCAGCAAGAAAACTACTAGAATTAATAGATTTAGCATAGTGGCAAGATAAAGACCAATATCCAAAATTCAGTTGGATTCCTCTACACCAGCAAAGAGATAGTTGAGAAGGAAATAGGAAATCAAGATTATTTACAATAGCTACCCCAAAAATAAAATACATGGTAATAAATATTACTAGGGACACAAAAGACCTGCACAAAGAAAACTAAAAAACACCAGTTCTAGAAACCATAAGAGACCTACATAAATGCAAAAGCATATCATGTTTGTGGATAGGAAGATTAAACATTGTGACCATGTCAATACTACCCAAAGCAGTCTGTACACATTCAATGCACTCCCAATCCAGATCCCATCAATATTCTTTAAGACTATGGGAAAAACATTTACTACTTTTATATGGAAAAATAGGACTATGCCTTACATAGGCAAAGTCCTATTGAAGAAGAGGAACAAAGTACGAGATCTCTTACTCCCAGATCTCAAAACCTCCTATATAGCCGCAGACGTCAAAACAGTCTGGTTTGGTACAATGACAGACACATAAACCAGTGGAATAGAACTGAGAACCCAGAAATAGATCTATTGACCTATGGTTAGCTGATCTTTGATAAAGGGCTGAAATTCATTAAATGGGGAAGAGATTGTCTGTTTACCAGTTGTGCTTATAATACTGGATATTCATTTTCAGAAAAATAAAACAAGATCTGTACCTCACACCATACACATAAACTAACTCCAGAAGCATCAAAGACTTAAATGTGAAACCTAAGACTGTAACATTCTTCAAAGGAAAAAAGAGGGGCAAATTTAGGGGCCCTTATTTATGGCCTAAATAGACTATCAAGCATAACTCAAAATGCATAAACAGCAGAAGATAAGCTAGATGAATGGAATCTTCTAAAAATTAAATTTTTATGTGCTTCAAAGGACTTCTCCAAAAGAGTGAAAAGAGAACCTGCAGATTGGGGAAAATACATACACACACACACACACACACACATTTGGTAATGAGGTAATGACATATCTGACAAGAGACTTATTTTTAAAATTTATAGAAAACTCCAACACCTCAATAACAAGAAGACAAAAAATCCAATTCAAAAATGGGCAGAAGACATGAATAGATGCTTCACCAAACAGGATATTCAGGTGACTAATAAACACATGAAGAAATATTCATGATCATTAGCCATTAGAGAGATGCAAATCAACATAACAATGAAATACCATCTCTCCCCACCATTAGTAGCAAAGTTCAACAAGACAGAAAATAACAAATGCTGCTGAGGATGTGAAGAGATTGGGACTCTCATACACTGCTGGAGGACTGTAAAATAATATAACCATTGTGGAAAGCAGAATGGTGATTCTTACAAGTTGTAATTAGAAATACCAGTTGATCCAACAACAGTATTACTAGAAATATATCCTAAAGAATTGAGAGCCAGGATAAGAACAGATATATACACACCATATTCATCACAGCACTATTTACAGTAGCAAAAAGATAGAAACAATCTAGGTACCTATCAACAGAAGAATGGATACCCAAACTATGATACATACATACAATGGACTACTGTGCAACACTAAAGGATAACGTAGAATCTACAAAATACTGCATAACATGGATGAACTTGAAAGACATAAATAATGCTGAGTGAAGTAAGTCAATCACAGAAGGACAAATATTGTATTAGTTCATTAATGTAAAACATCTAAGAAAGGTTTATACATGGGAGGAAACTTTCTTTGTTGGTTATGAGGGGAGGGGACACTGCAAAAATTAAAAAAATAAAAAATAAGAGGAAGAAGAATGAAGTGTGCAAATAACTGGTGCTCTAAATGTTCAATCACTCAGCTTTGCTGACTTTAAAGCCCTGTGCAAGCACAAAATTAAAGCTAGGGATTTCTTAAACTACTTGATGTTTGAAGTCATGGTTTCAAACATAGTTCTTTTTGTCACAGAGAAGAGATATAAGCAAAACATTTATAGAAATGTTCCAAGCAATCATTTCCTAACAGCTTAATTAGAATGAAATAAAGGTGAATCCTAGAAAATACAGGCTTAAAATTTTAAAAAAGAACATAGAAACAAATACAAAGCAATAATAAAAAGTCAACAGAGAACCTAGTGGCCACACACTGCAAGGAATACAGAACCTACAGATTTAGTCTAGAAGAGTCACTAAGAAAATAACAGCAACACGTAATATAACAAATAAAAAAAAAAAAAGCTAGCAACAACAACATATCTAGAGTAGAGTGAAAGGTGCAGTACTAGAGATATTAAATATACAATCTAAAATATCTGGATTAAAAATATATATATATGCAGAGAAACAGTATGCCACATACATGCAGTGAAAAAAGTGTCAATAGAAACTGTTCCTGAGGAATCCTAAATGATGGAGCTTCTAGAAGACTTTACATCAGCTTAAAAAAAAATATTGAGGTTTGAGTGAAAGTTTACAGAGCAAATCAGTTTCCCTTTCAACAATTTATACACATTTTGTTTCTTGACATTAGTTGCCATCCCCTCAATGTAATAGCATTCTTCAAATTTCCTCCCTGGGTTCCTCATTTTCATTTGCCCATCTTTCCTGCCCCTTCCTGACTTCTAAACTTTGTTTTTCAGCAAATGCCTGTCTCATATAGTTAATTACCCTGAGAAGCATGCTCCTCGTGGGGGTTATTGTTCACTTTATATACTGGTCTATTGTTTGGCTGAAAGGTGATCTCTGGGAGTGGGTGCAGTTCCATGTTTGAAGGTGCCTAAGAGCTATAGTTCAGGGGTTTGCCAATATCTACCAGACAAGTAAGTTTGGTCTTTTATTATTGTTATTCTGAACTTAGTTTTACATGTTTCTCCTATTCTGCTAAGGATCTTCTAATGTGATCCCAATTAGAGCTGTTAGTTGTGGTAGCCAGCCACCATCCACTTTTTCTGGCTTCTGAGTATTAGAGGCTGTGGTTTCTGCTGGCCATTAGTCTTTTGGACTAATTGTTTCCTTGAGGCTTTTTTTTTTTTTTTTTTTTTTATGCTTCTTTGCTCAGGATTGGGAGAGACCAATAGCTGTATCTTAGGTGACTGTTTGCAATCTTTTAAGACCTGAGTCATTACATAGCAAAGTAGGATTTAGAACATTACCTTTGTGGATTTTGTCAATTGACCTAGTTCTCTCCTGAGACTCTGGTACCATGCTCTCCAATCCAGTGACTCAGTCCCTCAAGCTGTTTGATTATGGCTAAGAGATGTCAAAAGGCAGCTAGAAAAGACAAAGTAAAGTATTATGATGAAATATGTGGAGAACTGAAGTTAGAAAATCAAAGGGAAAGAAAACACTCAGCATTGCTTAAACTGAAAGAAGACAAAATTCAAGCCTCAAGTTGAAATGCTGAAGGATGCTAATGACAAAATGTTGAACAATGAAGGACACATCAAAAGAAGATGGAAGGAATTCACAGTCACTGTACCAAGAACAATTGGCCAATTTTCAATCATTCAGAAGGTGGCATATGATCAAGAACTTGTGGTATTGAAGGAAGAATTCCAAGCTGCACTGAATGAATGAGCAAAAAAATAAGACTCCAGGAACTGATGAAATACCCATTGAAATATTTTGACAAACAGATGCAATGCTGGAAGCACTTACTCACTTATGCCAAGAAATGTGGAAGACAGCTACTTGGCCAATTAACTGGAAGAGGTCTATATATCTGTTCATTCCAAAGCAAAGAAAGGTGATTTAAAAGAATGTGGAAATTATCAAATTATATCATTAGTATCACACACAAATAAAAAGTTGCTGAAAATAATTCAAAAGGGTGTAACAGTACATTGACAGATAATTGCCAGAAATTCAAGCTGGTTTCCAAGAGCATGTGAAATGAGGGATATCATTGCTAATGGCATATGGCTCTTGGCTGAAAGCAAAGAATATCAGAAAGATGTTTACTTGTTTTATTGACTCTACAAAGACATGTGACTGTGCGGATCATGCTAAATTGTGGATAAAATTGGGAATAATGGGAATTCCAGAACACCTTATTGTGCTCATGTAGAATCTGTATGGAGAACTAAGAGGCAGTTGTTTGAAGAAAACAAGTGTATAATGCATAGTTTAAAATTAGGAAAGGTGTGTGTCAAGGCTGTATCCTTTCACCATACTTATTCAATCTGTATGGTGAGCAAATAATTTGAGAAGCTGGACTATATGAAGAAGAACATGGCATTAGGATTGGAGGAAGGCTCATTAACAACCTGAGATATGCAGATGACACCACTTTGCTTGCAGAAAACCAAAAAGATTAGACTACAGCCCTCAGTATGGATTACATTTCAACATAAAGAAAACAGAAATACTGACAACTGTACTAATAAGCAACATCATGATAAATTGAGACAAGATTTAAGTCAAGTAATTCATTTTATTTGGATCTACATTTAACACCCATGGAAAGAGCAGTCAAGAAATGAAACAATTTACTGCATTGGGCAAATATGTTGCAAAGACTTTAAAGTGTTAATAAAGGATCAAAGATGTTACTTTGAAGAGTAAGGGTGGCTGATCCAGGCCATTGTCTTTTCAAAAGCCTCATATGCCTGTGAAAGCTGGACAACACACAAGGAAACCCACAGAAGAATTGATGGATTTGAATTGTGGTGTTGGTGATGAATATTAAACATACCATGGACTTCTAGAAGAACAAACAAATATGCTTTGGAAGAAGTACAGCTGGAATGGAGGATGGCTAGAAGCGAGAATGACTAGACTTCATCTCTTGTACTTCTGCCATGTGATCAGGAGGAACCAATCCCTGGGGAAGGATATCATGCATTTTAAAATAGAGGGTCAGCAAAAAATTGGAAGACCCTCAATGAAATGCATTGACACAGTGGCTGTAACAGGGGCTCAATGATAGCAGTGAAGGTGAAGATGGCACAGGACTGGCAATATTTGTTCTGTTCTGAGTCAATACTGATTCCAGGGCACCTAACAATAATAATAATAAGTTTACCTAACTGCTATCAAGCCATTTCTGACTCATAGTGACCCCTGTTTGGGTTTTTGAGGATGTAAATCTTTATAGAAATATATCACCAGGTCTTCCTTCCACGGAGCTGCTGGTGGGTTCAGACCACTGACCTTTCTGTTAACAGTCAAGTGCCTTATCTTTACATCACCACAGTTCATTATGCCCTATTATCTTCATTGACATATTTACAGCACATTCAAATACATATGTATAAATATCCTCTGTCCCACCTATATATGCTCAGGGGTGTGCCCTCATATATCATTTCACACTGGTTCAGCTTACATATCTACCTATGTATAGACTCATAAATTATTTATTATTACTGTTATTGCATGATTTTGTATGTAATAGTATTTACTGTTGTTACGTTTTATTTCTGTGTACCGCCCACTGTCTCTTTGTCATGTGTTGCCATTCCTCTAATTGTGTGTTACCTTTCCCTTCACCCAAGTTAATACATAATTACTGATTTTCTCTCCCTCCTTCTACCATCACTGATAACCATCAAACAATGTTCCCTTCTCTATATTAATCTTTTATTGACTCTTGGTAATAGGGGTCTCATGCAATATTTGTCCTTTTGTGATTCACATATTTCACTCAGGATAATATCCTCCAGGTTCATCCATATTTTGAGATGTTTTATGAATTCATTGTTATTCGTTAACATTGTGTAATATTCCACTGTGTGTCTGTAGGACAGTTTGTGTATGCATTCATCTGTTGGTAGGCTCCTAGGTTGTTTCCGTCTTTTTGATATTATGAATAATACTGTGATGAGCATGAATGTGTGTGTATTTATTTGTGTCATGGCTTTTACTTCTCTAGGATATATACCTAGTAGTAGGATTGCTGGATCATATGGTATCCCCATTTCTAACATTTTAAGGAAGTGCCATACCATTTTCCACAGTGGTTGTACCCATTTTATGATCCTACCAGAAGTGTATGTGAGTTCCAAACTCTCCACACCTTCTTCAGCATTTGTGTTATGTTTTTTGATCTTTGCTATTATTGTCAGGGTGAGATGATATCTCACTGGTGTTTTGATTTACATCTCTTTTATGACTAATGATTGTGAGAATCTCTTCATGTATTTGTTGACTACTTGAAAGTCTTTTTTGGTGAATTGTATGTTTATGTCATTTGCCCATTTTATAAATGGATTGTTTGATTAAGGTATTGAAATTTTCTATAAATTTTAGAGATTAATCCCTTGCCAGATATGTGGGTGTCAAAACCTTTTCCAATTCAGTCTGCAGGTTCTCTTTTTAATCATTTGAAGAAGTCTTTTGATGCACTTAAGTGTTTAATTTTAGGAGGTTCCAATCATCTAGTTTACCTTCTGCTATTTGTTCAGACAAGTGGTTTTAGTTATGTTTAAGAGACTATATCATAAATTAGAAGGCACTCTGGTGAGGTAATGCCGAAGGCATTTGGCTGCTAACCAGAAGGTTTGTGCTTCAAACCCACCAGGTGCTCCATGGAAGGAAGATTGGGCAATCTACTTCCATAAAAATTTCCTTCCTTGAAAGCCCAAATGGGGTCGTTATGAGTAGGAATTGACTTGATGACAGTGAGTTTTTTTTTTTTTTTTTTTTTTTAATCATAAATTTGTTGTTGTTGTTGTTGTTATGTGCCATCAAGTCTGACCTGACTCATAGCGACCCCTCCTTGGGTTTCTGAGGCAGTATTACTTTGGAAGTAGATTGCTCCTTCTTCCTTCTGAAAAGTGACTGGTGCGTTTGAACCACCAGCCTTCTGGTTAGCAGTCAAGTGCCTTAGCCACTATGCTACCAGAGCTCTAAATTCACCCTTATTTTACTTACACGATCTTCATAATTTTAAGTTTTACATTTGTTTTTGGATCTACTTGAGTTAGTTTTTGTATATGATATGAGGTATAGATCCTATTTCATTTTTCCACAAATAGATGTCCAGTTTTACTAGCACCATTTGTTGAAGAGATTATCTCTTTCCCATTTATTAGATTTGGACCTTTTGTTGAAAATGAACTATCCATAGGTGGATAGATTTATTTCCAGGTTTTCAATTTTGCTCCATTGTTCTATGTGTCTATCCTTGTTCCACTATTAGTCTATTTTGACTGTATAGTAGGTTTACACACACTGCCATTGAGTTGGACCAACTCATAGCGACCCCTCCTTGGGTTTCTTACATGGTATCACTATGGAAGTAGATTGCCCAACCTTCTTTACAAGGAGTATCTGGTGGGTTTGAACCATAAGCCTTCTGGTTAGCCGTCAAATGCCTTAGGCACTAGATCAGGAAATGTGAGGACTCCTACTTTGCTGCTCTTCTTCAATAGTGCTTTGCTTATCCAGAGTATCTTTCTTTCCACATAAAGTTGGTGGTTAATTTTTCCATATCTTTAAAGAAATTTAACAGCATCTGGGTCAGAATTGTATCATATCATATATCACTTTAGGTAGTAATGACATTTTCACAATGTTGAGTATTATTGTCTACAAACATATTATGTTCTTCCATTTACATAGATCTTTTATTTTTGTTTTCTTGCAGTAGTGTTTTGTAGTTTTCTTTGTATAAATCTATTCCATCCCAGATTAGGTTTATTCCTAAGTATTTCATCTCTTCAGTGGGCTATTAGAAATTTTATTGTTTTTCTGATTCCCTTTTTAGAGTTCTCTTTGCTAGTGTAGGAATCTGACTAATTTTTGCATGTTGGTCTTGTACAGTGCAGTTTTCTGAATCCATTAGTTCTGGTAGCTTTGTGGTTGAGTCTGTGGTATTTCTATGTATAAGATCATAGTATCTGCAAATAGGGATAGTTTTACTTCTCTAGCAATTTGGTTGTCTTTTATTTTTTTCTCTTGCCATCTTACTCTGACTTTCAGTATAATATTGAATAAGAGTTGTGATAAAGATTATCTAGATTCTCTAGTGCTGGTATAACAGAAATACCATAAATATATGTCTTTAACAAACAGGAATTTATTCTCTGACAAGTTGAGAAGCTAGAAGTCTGAATTCAGAGTGCCACCTCTAGGGGACTAGTGAAGGTCCCTAGGCCATGGGCTAGAGCTTTGTCTCTTATTTCAGCCCCAGTGGAGCTGGAGGCTTCTTGCAACTCATGCAGCTACTGGGTGCTGAAGCTGCAAGGTCAAGGTCTACAGGAAAATGACACAATCCCAAGATCAACAAGCAACAGGTCAGACCACTGATTCAAGTCCAGGGACAGTTCTAAGATTGGCAGACAACATGACAGGCTAGTTGTTCAATTCTAGCAACAAGAGATGAAGACTTGCCAAATACAGGATCTAAATGCACCACAATGTTAGAGACTGTTTGTTTTGGTTACTTAGTGCCACTCTAACAAGAATATATCACAAATGGGTTGCTTGAACAAACAGGGGTTTATTCTCTTACAGTTTGGAGGCTTTAAGTCCAAGTTCAAAGTGCCAGGCTTTAAAGGCTGTGTGAAAGGCCCTCAACCTTGGGCTTCAGCTCTGCCTCTTCCTCCCAGCCCACTGAAGCTAGAGGTATCTCTTCACTCAGGCAGCTATTGGGTGCTGAGGCTAACAAGCCAAAGGTTGACAAATAAAATAGCATAGTCCCGATGTTACCAAACAACATGGCAGGCCATGGATTCAAGTCCACTGAAAGTTCCAGGATTGGCAGAGCATGGCAGGCTGCTGAACATCAGCAGGGCTACATGCAGGGTTCAAGTGTGCCACAAGCTAGAGACCATTCCCAAAGCTGTTTCTTACATACGGGAAGCAGACCACATCCCTAAACCAACTACTCAGCTGCTCCAATACATTCCACAATGGAGTTTATTACCAATCTTACCATGGGGAATAACTACATCCAGCTGCCCAACCATTCAACCAGGCCTAGCCAAGTTGACACACAAATGTAACTACCACACAATTCTTAAAGCTTTTCTTTTATACTGGAAGCAGGCCATATCCCTTAAGCATACTTAGATGCTCAAGTAGATTCCTTCATGAAGGTGATTACAATTTCATCATGGGGAATAACTGCATCCAGCTCTCCAGCCACTCAAAACTATGGCTCAGCCAAGTTGACACATAACTTTAGCTATTACAAAGGGCATCCTTGTCTGGTTCCCATTCTCAAGGTGAATGCTTTTAGTTTCTCCCAGTTAAGAATAATGTTAGCTCTTGGTGTTGTGTTTATGCCTTTAAAAATGTTGCCAAATTTCCCTTCTATTTCTGTTTTGGTGAAAGTTTTGTCAGGAAAGGGCATTGGATTTTACCAAAAGCCTTTTTTGGATCAATTGGTATGATCATGGAGTTCTTTATCCATTCTTTTATTTATGTGGTTGAGTGCATGGTTTGATTTCCTAATTTTGAACCATTTTTGCACACTGTTTTGGTGACCTTGTGCCACTCTAGCAGAAGATAACACAAATGGGATGGCTTGAACAAACAGGAGTTTATTCTCTTACATTTTTGGAAGGTAGAAGTCCAAGTTCAATGTGCCAGGCTCTAGGGGCTGGGTGAAAGCCCCTCGACCTTGGGCTTCTGCTCTGCCTCTTGCTCCCAGACCCCTGAAGCTGAAGGCTTTCTTCACTCAGGCAGCTGCTAGCTACTGAGGCTGACAAACCCAAAATCAACAAGTAAAAAGACACACTCCCAATAATACAAAGCCACACAGCAGGTCATTGATTGAAGTCCCAGGATTGGCAGATTAACATGGCAGGCTGTTGAACAATGACTCACATACATGCAGGATTCATGCATGCCAAAAGGTACAGACCATTCCTAAACCAAAATAAACAAAACAAAACAAAACAAAACAAACAAACAAACAAAAAAACTCACTGCCATCGAGTTTGATCTGACTCATAGCAATTCCTTCTTGGGTTTCTGAGGTGGTATCACTATAGACGTACATTGCCCAATCTACCTCCTGAGGAGTAGCTGGTGGATTTGAACCACCAGCCTTCTGGTTAGTAATCAAAAGCCTTAGGCATTATATCATTAGAGCTTCTAAAGCTTCTCCTTATATACTAGAAGCACACCACATCCCTAAAGCATCTACTCAGCTGCTCACAATAGATTCCACCATGGAGCTGATTACCAGTCCCATAATGGAGAATACTAAATCCAGCTACCCAGCCACTCAAAACTAAGCCCAGCCAATTTGACACATAACCTTAATTACCACACATACCTCCTATGAATCCTACTTGGCTATGATGTTTGTTTGCTATTTTTTATTTGATATTGGATTCTATTCGTTATGTTTTTGTTGAAAATTTTTGCACCTATATTCATGAAGTACATTGAATGGTATTTATACATGTTAGGGATTAATCCCTTGTCAGATATGTGGCTGCCTAAAACTTTTCCCAGTCAGTCTTTAGGTAAATAAAAACTTTATTTTTTTAAATGATGTCTTCACCTAGTCTTGGTAACAGGGTTATGGTTGCTTTATAGAATTAATTTAGGAATATTCCATCCTTTGCTATGTCCTAGAGCAAGGCTCCAGAAATGATAGACTACCCATTGACATTTTGAACAAACAGATGCTGCTCTGGAGACACTCATCTATGCCAGGAAATTTGGAAGACAGCTACCTGGGCAACTGCATGGGAGAGATCCATACTTGTGCCAATTCCAAAGAAATGTGATCCAATAGAATGCAGAAATTATTGAATAATATCAACAATATCACACACAAGTAAAATCTTGTCAAAGATAATTTAAAACAGTTCCAACACTATATTGACAGGGAACTTCCAGAAATGCAAGCTGCATTCAGAAGATGTGGAACAAGGGATATCATTGCTAATGTCTGATGGATCTTAGCTGAAGGGAAAGAATACCAGAAAAATGTTTACCTGTGTTTTATTGACTATGTAAAAGCATTTGACTGTGTGGATCATAACAAATTATGAATAACATTATGAAGAATGAGAATTCCATAATACTTAATTGTTTTTGTGAGGAAGGTGTGCATAAACTAAGAAGCTGTTTTTTGAACAGAACTAGGGAATACTTCATGGTTTTAAATCAGGAAGGGTGTGTGTCAGGGTTTTATTCTTTCACCATACTTATTCAATCTGTATGCTGAGCAAATAATCTGAGAAGCTGGACTACATGAAGAAGAATGTAGCATCATGATTGGAGAAAGATTCCTTAACAATTTATGAGAAGCAGATGGCACAACCCTGCTTTCTGAAAGAGAAGAAGACTTTAAATACTTGCAGCCACTGTGTCAATCCATCTTGAAGACAATGAAGATCAAAGACTACAGTGTTCAGTATGGATTACATCTCAACATAAAGAAAATAAAATTTCTCAGAACTGGACCAACAAGCAACATCATGATAAATGAAGAAAAGATTGAAATTGTCAAAAATTCATTTTATTTGGATACATAATCATCACTTATGGAATCAGAAATAAGACATTGTATTGCATTGAGCAAAGCTGTTGCCAAATACCTCTTTAAACTGTTGAGGAGCAAAGATATCATATTGAATACTAAGGCACACCTAACTTAATACATGGTATTTTCAGCTGATGCTTTTGAGTTGTGGTGTTGCTGGAGAAAACTGAAAATACCATGGACTTCCAGAAGAACCAACAAATCCTCCCTGGATAAAATGCACCTGGAATGGTCCTTGGAAGTGAGAATGGCCAGACTTTGTCTCACCTACTTTGGTCGTTTTGTGAGAAGTAACCACTCCCTGGAGAAGGATTTCATGCTTGGTAAAGTGGAGGGTCAGCAAAAAAAGGGGAAGGCCCTCAACAAGATGGATTGACACAATGGCTGCAACAATGAGCTCAGGCATAGCAGCAATTGTGAGGCTGGATCAAGACCGTGCAGTGTTTCATTCTGTTGTACACAGTTTTGCTATGAGTCACAGCTGACTCAATAGCACCTAACAACAACAACAAGAAAGAAGAGTTGATACCTTTGAATTATGGTGTTGGCAAAGAATATCGAAAATACCATGAACTGTCAGAAGAAAGAAAAATCTGTGCTGGAAGAAGTGCAGCCAGAATGTTTCTTAGAAGCAAGAATGGCCAGAATTTGTCTCACCTACTTTGGTCATGTGGTCGGAAGGGACTAGTTCTTGGAGAAGGAAATCATGCTTGGTAAAGTGGAAAGTCAGAGAAAAAGGGAAATATTGTAACTGATATGGATTGATGCATTGGTTGTAACAATGGGCTCAATCATAGCAAGTATTGTGAGGAAGGTACAGGAAGGGGCAGTGTTCTGTTCTGTTGTATATAGGGTCATTATGAGTTGGAATTAAATTGAGGGCACCTAACAATAACAACAAAATAGTTTGAGTAGAACTGATGCCAGATATTTGAATGTTTTGTGTAATTCACCAGTGAAGCCATCTGGGCCAGGGCTTTTTATGTTTTTTTTTTTTTTTTTTTTATTTAACCTAAATCATTGGCTCTCTTTTTATGCTTCAGTTCATATTTTCTACCTCAGTCTGTATTAGCTTAGATAGATAGTGTTTTTCTCAAAATCTGTCCATTTCTTCTAAGTTTTTTTAATTTTGTTGGAATACAGTGCTTCATAGTATTCTGTTGCTATCTTTTATTATTATTATTATTTCAGTTAATTCTGTTGTAAAATTATTTGCCTCTTCTCTTCCTTTGTAAATCTGGACAGTTTTTTGTTAATTTTATTTATCCTATCATAGAACCAATTTCTAGTCTTGTTGATTCTTTCTATTGTTTTCCTGCTTCTGCTTCTTTATTTTTGCTCTTTATTATTTGCTTTCTTCTGATGACTATGTTTTGTTGTTGTTGCTTTCTTTTCTGTTTGCTGGAGCTGAAGTGTTAAAGGATTAATTTTAGATGTTTCTTCCTTTTTGTCATGTTTGTTTGTCTATAAATTGACCCTGAGCACTGCTTTTGCTGTGTTCCAAAGGTGTCAGTAAGCTATGTTTTAATTCTCATTTGATTCTAGGATTTTTTTCTTTCTTTCTTTTATTACCCTGTGGTTTTTCAGGAGGTTGTTAATAAGTTTTCATCTGTTTGATTTATTCCTTTGTTCTTTCTGCTATTTCTTCTTAATTACTATTGTGAGAGTTGTGATCATGGAAGAGATTTTTCATTATTTCAATGTTTTTAAATTTATTGAGGTTAGCTTAGTGGCTTAACCTATGGTCTATTCTGAAGAATGTCCTGTGTGAATTAAAAGAATGTGTATTATGCTGTGTTGGCTGCAGTGCTCTGTGTATATGTCTATGACATCAAATTGGCTGATTGTTTTAGATCTTCTGTACCTTGGTTGAGTTTCTTTCTTGTTCTTCTGCCCTTCACTGAAAGTGATATGTTAATGTGTCCTACTGTTATTGTGGAGTTGTCTGTTTCTCTTTTCAATGTTGTGAAAAGTTGTTTTAGTGTTTTGGAGTTCTTTCATTGAATGCACAGATATTTATTACCATTATGGCCTTTTGTTAGATTGACCATTTAATCATTATATAATTACTTTCCTTGTCTCTTATGCTGTTTTCTGCCTTAAAGTCTATTTTATAAGAACTTGGTATTGTCAGTCCTATTATTTTTGGTTGCCTTTTGATTAGGATATTTTTCTATCCTTTTGTTTTTAGCTTATTCTTATCTTGTTTCTAAAGTGTATCTCTTGTAGACAGCATATCAACATGTCCTATTTTCCTATCCGTTCTGCCACTGTCTGTCTCTTGACTAGTGCATTTAAGTAATTTAAAGTCAGTGTAAATATTGATAGATATGAATCAACTACTGTCACTTTGTTGTGCTTTTTTGTTCTTGTTAGTGCTGATAATTTCTTTACTCCATATATTGTGCTGAGTTTTTGGTTGCTGTTGTTGTTCATTTATACAGTTTCTTTTAATTTCCTTCATTGCTGCTTTGTGCATGTGTGTGTGTGTTTAGAGTCCATATCAATTTATTTCTTTCTGGACATGAGAAGATTTATTACTTTTATTTTTGGTTACCCTGAAATTGACTGCTATCTTCTAATGTTCAAAGCAGTCTGCTCTATCTTCATATTGCTTTTACTTCCTTTCATATGTAAGTTCTGCAACTACAAAATTGATTATCTTTTTGCTTTGAAAATGTCACTTACAGATTGATATCTATGGTTCCTAATTTTCACTCTTGTAGCTTTATGTTATTTTTGAAAATCCTTCATCTGTGTTAGTGTCTGGGTAATACTGTCATGTCTGAAACTCAGGTTGTTGTCTAGGTTCTCTTTTGGACGGCCTTATTTTAGTATGTCTTGTAAGATTGATCTTCTTTTTTTTCATATATATAGAAATTCCATTAATTTTTGTTTATCAGGAAACTTCCTAATTCCACCATCATATATGAAGGATAATGTTGCTGGATGTATAATTCTTGGTTAGTAATTATTCTTTTTCATTTAGGTTTTAATATATGTCATTCCATTGCCTTCTTGACTGCATGATTTCTGTCCAAGAAATCAGAGCTTAGTTTTATTGGTTCCCCTTTTTAAGTAACATCTCTTTTTTTTCCCAAACCACTCTCAGAATTCTTTCTTTGTCTTTGGATTTGGAAAGTTTGATTATGATATACCTTGATGATTTTCTTTTGTGGTCTATCCTATTTGTAGATCATTGGGCTTCTTGGATGGATATCTTCTGATCTTTAATGATATTAAGGAAGTTTTCTGCCAAGAAATCTTCAAAAAATGTTCTGTCTTTTGTTGTTGTTTGTTTTTTCCTATTTTGGAATTCTGATCATATGTAAAGTTTTTCCTTTTGATGGTGTCAAACATAATTCTTAGACTTTCTTCATTTATTTTCATTATTTTTTTTCTTATTGTTTCTCTGACAGATTGGTATAATGAGATTTGTCCTTTATTTCACAGATTCTGTCTTCCATTAATTCAATTCCACTTCTTTGTCCTTCCAATGCATTATCTATTTCTGAAATTTTAATGCTAACCTTCTGGTTTCCTAGTTTCTGGTTTTTATGGTTTCTAATTGCCTATTTATTTTGTCACTTTGTTCTCTTATCGTTTTCCTGAGTTCTTCTAATGTTATGTATTTGTTTTCCTTGGATTTCTTTATATTTCTATTGATCTTTTTGAGAATCCTATATATAGCTTTTAGAATTCTTTATCAAGTAGCTTGATTATCATTTCTTCCTTTGGAAGATTTTCTGGACTTTTATTTTGGTCACTTGTTTGAACCATCTTGTTCTGTTTCTTTATATGATTTGATATTGTCTGTTATCTTTTGAGGCATTAAGGTATTATTATATGTGTTTATTAATTGCATGTTTGTTTACAGCATCTTGATTTTGTTTGTTTGTTTGTTTGTTTTGGTAATGTATCCACAAAGGTGGAATAGGTATGTTACTCATCATTAGTTTGCCTCCTCTGGAGCATTCACTACCTGTCTCTAGGTGGGTGGGGTGGTGGCTGAATGTGTGACCATGGGTCTCTATTCATTGGTATTGTAGGGAAGCTAAGGGCAGGTTGGATGGGCTTGGTAGCCATCTATTATTGGTCCAGGTGCAGGAGCAAGCAGTGCCATTCACCAAGTGCTTGGCATGACAGGTGTGGTCGATATGACTGGCTTTAGTGGATATAGTCACCATCATACACTAGATTGTGGGGTGAATGGAGGATAGTGGTTGGAGCTGGGTGAGGGGAAAAGTAGACAGCCTATACATTGGTCCATGGTGGTTGGAACTACAGGGATGGAAGGGGTTTTTTGTGCTGCTAATCACAAGGAGTATAGGGATTAGGGAGTTGTCTTCCTCTGGTCACCAAGCAAGGGTACCTGGGCTCTTCCCATTGGCTGCAGGCAGCAACCAGGATCTTATTTCACTCCGTACATGTCTACACTGTTACTCTTTGTCCTGCTGAAGTTCTGTGAAGTTGCTTTCTGTGCTTTTTACTGAATATTGCTACTGTCTTTGTCTCAAGATGGCCACATTGTGCCAGGATGGCTAGCAGAGTGTCTCTGCTGCATCTCTTCTTATTTGCTGTTTTCAGTCAGTTTCTTCTTCCAACCAGCCTTTGGTATAGTTATTTATTCTTTAATTTGATGCTCAGGGTTCCAGGATTGTCTTTTATATCTACTTCACTTACTATTTGGGGTCTTTTTTTTTTTTTTTTTGCAGAGAAATGGCATGGGTGTATGAATGACTTAGTTACCACATTGACTAGAAGTCTAAATCAGCTATTTTAAATATGTTCCAACAATTAAAGTAAATATTGTCAAGTTGAGGGGACAGTAAGTGTCTCTGCTATGGTGACAATTTCACAAAGCAATACACAATCAGAAAGCAGGAGGGCATTTGTGTTATCTTAGTCTTCCTTGTTAATTTTTTAAATAGTATTTATTGTGTTTTTTTTTGAAAGATTGCAGAGCAAAGTAGGTTCCCATTCAATAATTTCTATGCATTTTTTTCCAAGAACACTGAATTGTGCTCATAGGGAACCTGTACATAGACCAGGAAGCTGTTGTTCAAACAGAACAAGGGGATACTGCATGTTTTAAAATCAGGAGGGGAGTGTGTCAGGGTTGTATTCTCTCACGTTACTTATTCAATCTGTATGCTGAGCAAATAATTTGAGAAGCTGGACTATATGAAAAAAAACCTGGCATTAGGATTGCAGGAAGACTCATTAACAATCTGTGATGTGCAGATGACACAGCTTTGCTTGCTGAAAGTGAGGATGGCTTGAAGCACTTACTGATGAAGATTAAAGACTACAGTCTTCAATATGGATTACACATCAGCACAAAGAAAACAAAAATCCTCACAACCAGAACATAAGCAGCATCATGATAAATGGAGAAAAGATTGAAGTAGTCAAAGATTTCATATTACTTGGATCAACAATCAACACCCATGGAAGCAGCAGTCAGGAAATCAGATGAGATATGGCACTGGACAAATCTGCTGCAAAAGAGCTCTTTAAAGTGCTGAAGAGCAAAGATGTCTCTTTGAAGAGGAAGGTAAGTCTAACTCAAGACATGATATTTTTCAGTCACCTCACATGGATGTGAAAGCTGGACAAAGAACAAGGAAGACAGAAAAAGAGTTGATGCTTTGGAGTTGTGGTGTTGGCAAAAGAATACTGAAAGTACTAGGGACAGCCAGAAGAACTAACAAATCTATCCTGGAAGAGGAGCAGCCAGAATGCTCCTTGGAATCAAGAATGACCAGATTTCATCTCACCTATTTTGGTCATGTTGTTAGAAGGGACCTTCTGGAGAAGGATATCTTGCTAAAGTGGAGGGTCAATGAAAAAGGGAAAGGCCCTCAATGACATGGATTGACACAGTGGCTACAATGATGGGCTCACATAGAGCAATGATTGTGAGGCTGGCACAGGACCAGTCATTGTTTCGTTCTGTTGTACAAAGGGTCACTATGAGTCAGAGAAAACATTTCAGCACCTAACAACAACAACATACAATTTGTTTGATGACACTGGTTACATTTATCAGAATGTTTCAACATTCTTATCACTTCACTCTGCTTGTTCCATTTACATTGACCTAGTTTCCCTGCCCCCATCCCCTTACATTCTCATCTTTGCTTTAGGGTGAATGCTGACCATTCAGTCTTTCAGTCTAATATATATATATATATATATATATATATATATATATATATAAACCAGAACAGTATTCACAGGTGATATTGTTTATTTTATGAACCAATCTGTTGTTTAGCTGAAAGATGACCTCAGGGTATGGTTTCAGTATAAAGTTTAAGGGATATCTTAGATCAATAGTCTCAGAGGTTCTTTCAGTCTCTATCAGTCCATCAATTCTGATATCAGTAATGATATCCTTCATTTCACATGTTCTTCTGAATCCCGCTTGAATTTCTGGCAGTTTTCTATCGATGTATTGCTACACCCTTTTGAATTACTTTCAGCAAAATTTTATTTGTGTGTGATACTAATGATATCATTTGATAATTACCACATTCCGTTAAATCACCTTTCTTTGTTTTGTAATGAGCACCAATATAGACCTCTTCCAGTCAATTGGCCAAGTAGCTATTTTCCACATTTCTTGGCATAAGTGAGTGAGTGCTTCCACCATTTCATCTGTTTTTCAAAATGTTTTAATGGGTATTCCATCAATTCCTGGAGTCTTCTTTTTTGCTCATTCATTCAGTGCAGCTTGGACCTCTTTCAATACCACAGGTTCTTGATCATATGTTACTTCCTAAAATGATTGAAAGTCAACCAATTGTTTTTGGTACAGTGACTCTGTGTAATCCTTCTATCCTCTTTTGCTGTACCCTGCATTGTTCAATATTTTGTCCATAGCATCCTTCAGTATTGCAACTTGAGACATGAGTTTTATCTTCTGTTCTTTCAGCTTGAGCAATGCTAAGTGTGTTCTTCCTTTTTTATTTTCTAACTTCAGGTCTCTGCATATTTCATTATAATACTTTACTTTGTCTTCTCTAGCTGTCTTTTGACATCTCTTAGCCATAATCAAACACCTTGGGGGACTGAATCACTGAGCTTGAGGCCTTGGTACCACAACCCCAGGAGAGATTTAGGTCAATTGACATAATATGGTCTGTAAAATTAATGTTCTAAATTCTACTTTGGTGAGTAGTGACTCAAGTCTTAAAAGCTTGCAAGCTGTTATCTAAGATACAGCTGTTGGTCTCTCCCAATCTTGAGCAAAGAAGAGTGAAACAAAGAAAAGCCTCAAGGAAACAATTAGTCCAAAAGACTAATTGACAGAGTTTTGGCAAGATAGTGGAATTCGCAGGCGTGCTACAAAGACTCTCTACAACAAAGCAATGAGAAACCAATCAAAACCAATACAGAAGATGATCTTGGAACACTGAGCTTTGAAGTTAAGGATAAAGAAGTAGATAAAATTCCAACTAGTAGAAGAACCTGAATTTTCATTGAATAAACAGACAATGGAGTGGTAGACTGCCAGCTATCCTGAGGTCACAACCATTTTGAATATTTCTTGGTAGCAACCTAAGAATTGGCTGTGCTCACCAAGGACTGCATGGGCAAGCACTGCATTCGTGCCTAACAAACAGAAAGCAAAACTGAAAAAGGAGACAAACAGACCTTTGAACTTCTAGTGGCTCTCTTGAGGGTGCAGCCATTTTGAATATATGCAAGTGGCATTCTTTCCTGTATGGCAACTTAAGAATAGGCTCTGCTTGCTGAGGACAGTACTTGAAACCACACTGGAGGCCGATGACTAGAAAGGTGTGATATTCCCCTTGTTAGCCTTATACCCCACACCCACTTGGTAAACGGAGATGTGGCCATTCCCTTGCCTCCATCCACCTTCTTGACCAACAGGAGTTTCATCCTGGTTTGTGACCTGACCGAACCTGGTGCTGTACCCCACCCCATACCCAGTTTTGTTTTTGTTTGTTTATTTTTAAATTATTCTTTTTATCTTCCTCCTTTCTTCCTTTTCTTTCTTTTTTTTTTTTTT
>NW_006921733.1:1858153-1873340 GCF_000298275.1 Orycteropus afer afer
GGGTTTGAACCACCAGCCATCTGGTTATCAGGCAAGTGTCTTAGCCACTATGCTACCAGAGCTCCTAGGAACTCATATAGTGACCCCTTTCAGAGTGGTTGGCAGTGGTAGCCATGCACCATCTAATTATTCTGGTCTTGGGGTTGTAGAGGCTGTTTCGCATGGTTTATTAGTACCTTGGATTAATTGTTCCCATGAATTTCTGATTTTCTTCAGGTTTGTTTGCTCCACATAAGGAGAGACCAATAATTGCACTTTAGATGGTCACTTGCAAGAATTTAAGACTCCCATCACTACTAATCAAAGTTGAATGTACAACAATTTCTTTGTGAACTGTTATGCCAACTAACTTTGATGTCCCCTGTGACTGTGGTCCTGAGCCCACAGGCCAGTGACCCATTCCCTGAAGGTGTTTGGTTGTTATACCTAAGAAATTTTCATAACTTTGCCCTATTTGCTCTCATCTTGCCTGTCTACCTATGTATTAATTTGTAGATTAATGTTTGTTGTTATTGATAATGCAGGATTATTGTGTAATAATGTTTACCTTTGTTTTCTGTTACTCTTGTGCACCTCTCTGTATCTTTTTTTTTTTTTTTTCCCCCTCCTTTCCCTTCTTCTTTTTCTCTCTTCCCTTTTCCTGGTTCCCTTCTTTTTTCTTTCTTTTGATTCTTCCCATCCTTTGGTTTTCTTTTTGCAGTTTTCCCATTTTTCTTTACTATTCTTTGACTCTGGTTATTTTCTTTCATTTCTCCCTCCCAAGAAATTATGGCTTTTTCCCCCCTTTTTCTCATTATTTTTATCTTTATAAAATACATTTTGAAAAGTTTTCTTCTCATTTATTGCATTTTTTGTGTGTGTGTGATTTTTCCTGTTTATGTGGTTTGAGTTTTTTGTTGTCTTGTTTTTATTTTTGGTGTTTTTTAAAATTATTTTTGTCTAACCCAGTAGGCTACAGCAAACATTCCCATACAACCTGACCATATCTGAACCCCCTGCAACCCCACACACTGAGTGAGGGATACCATTTGCTTTTGCACCAACTGACCCATGATAGACAATGGCCAATACCAGCTGAACTCTCTCTCAACTGCTCTTTATGAACAGCTAACATATATCTGTGAATATCCTCTCATTCTCTATCACACCACCAGGAGACAAGTGGTGAGTGCCTAAGTGCCAACAACCAGCAAATAGAGGAGCACAGTAACCTACTCACAAAGATATATCAAAACAAAATAAAGGAAAATAAAATATTGGCCAAAGCACACCAACATACTACCACAAATTAAACATAAATACAATACCATCACAATTTCTTGCAGACAACAGATCATCACAGTCCACACAAAAATGCAAGATAAAGTAATAGAAACAAAGGACCAGGATACAAACCCAGAAAACATCCCTGAGAAAGAAGCAGCATTAGAACTCCCTGACAAATAATTATATTTGAGATCTTCAACAGATAGAGAGACAGAGAAAGGAAAACACTGACAAAATTAAGGAAAACACAGGAAAAACTCTAAAACAATTTAGGAAAACAATATAAGAATAAATTGACAAAATAAGGAAAACATAATAAGAAATGAAACAAAAACAAGAAATAGAAACCCATAAGATTAATACTAAGATTTCAGAAGTAGATAACATTGAATAGGCAAAGGAGTAGATTTGAAACAATGTGTGGTGTAGTAAATTACATGGTATGGCTTTTCTAGCCAATAAATCTTTGTAAACTCTGTGGTGGAATTTTCCATGGGCAACTGAGTAGCCCCTGATTGTTATAGTTATCCACCTGGGGTATTTCTGTTGAGTGTAGCACCAAGTAATTTTTTGGAAAGTTCACTCTCTCAGGTGTGTAGAATTCTGATGTTGGGGGTGGTTAGTTTGGCCACTCTGCCAGGCTCAAAAGGGAGCCCTTCTAAAGGCAGAAGAAGTCTCTCTGACTTCTGGTTGAGAAAAATATGCCACTGAGATAAATGAGCTCCTAAGAGATACACACTAATGAGAGAGAGACACCGAGAGACATGCACTAGTGGGAGAGACACCAAGAGATATGCACTGCTGGGATAGAGACTGTGAGAGACTTTGCTGAGAAATGGTGGGCTAAGAGAGACTGAGCATTTTTCCTGAACTTGAATTGTAGTCTGGTGTTTCCCTAACAAACCCCATAATCTGTGAGTTCTGTGTGGCCACTGCAGCAAACTATCAAACCCAGCAGTGAGGTGGTGGGTGCTGCAGGAGGAATGGCTGGTGTCAGGGTTGGTGGAAGGCCTGGAGGGAGACAGCATGTCTGTCTTCACAGGAATAGGCCTTGGGCTACTGATGATCATTCTGTCTTCCTCTTGTGGGGTTAGAAGAGTTCAGAAGATGTGGCCTTCTTGCCCTTTAGGACAATGGAAGACTGAGTTAATGAGATTGAAGCCAAATACCTCACTCACTGTTACTTTCTTAAGGGATCAATCAGACAAAATATCAAAACAAAATGAAGAAAGCCTGATCATGTGGGATAACTTCAAGAGGAATAACCAATGTGTAATCAGAATTCCAGAATAGGAAGAGACAAATAAAACCACAGAGAAAATTGTCAAAGATTTGTTGGAAGAGAGTTTCCCTAACATGGTGAAGGATGAGACCATATCCATTCAAGAATTTCAACAAACCCCAAACAGGATAGACTCCAAAAGAAAATCACCAAGATATATCATCATCAAACTCACCAAAACCAAAGACAAAGAAAGAATCTCGAAAGCAGCACAGGAAAATAAAAAGTTACCTAAAAAGGGCAACCAATAAGATGGTGATAATTTGGGTTATGTGTCAACTGGACTGGACCATGATTTTGAGTGTTTTAAGAAGTTGTGATGTGGTTATTCCCATGAGATAATCTGATATATATGCTATTGAGCAGTCAATCAGTTGAAGGGAGTTTCCTTAGGTGTGTGTCCTACTTCATTATAGTTGTTGTTATGTGCCATGAAGTGGACCCGACTCATAGTGACCCCTCCTTGGATTTCTGAGGCAGTATCTCTATGGAAGTTGATTGCCCCATCTTCCTTCTGAGGGGTGTATATATATATATATATATATATATATATACACACACACACACACACACACACACATACACGTACATACACGGACATCCTGAGAAAATTCAAGAACATTCAATGTGGTGGTAGGAGTCAAGTGGCAGCAGTAAATCGATAAATACAAGATGGCTGTGTGTTTACCATAATGGAAGCAGAGTCAGAACAGTAATCGAAATACTCTGATCGTGTGGACTTAATGACATTGGCTATTTAGACATGGTGTTCCTAGGAGTGAAATACATGGGAAACTTATTAAATATTTACTTGATCTCTATAAACAGAATTCTAGGTCACATGAACAGAGGTCTAGATTTAATTGCCAGAATAAAGAGTCACCACCCCTCAATCAATTCCCAGACTTGAGTCAGTATACAGATCCACAACCTGTTGAATGAAGGGGAGGCTGGGTGCCCCTGAAGAAGGTCCCTACTACATTCCCAAAACTTTATGTTTTTGATCTTTGTCCTAGCCTTCCCCAAAGAGATCTGAGGGCTTTTATGAGAGTGACTGTTCATTGGGGAAAAGGAATTAATCAGACTTTTAAGGAATTACTGGACACTGGCTCTGAACTGACACTAAATCCAGGAGACCCAAAGCATCACTGTGGACCCCCAGTCAGAGTGGAGGCCTGTGGAAGTCAAATTATTGATGGAGTCTTAGCTCAGGTCTGTTTCACAGTGGGTCCAGTGGGTCCCTGAACCCATCCTGTAGTGATTTCTCCAGTTCCAGAATGCATAATTGGAATAAATATACTGAATAATTGGCAGAATTCCCACATTGGGTCCCTGACATGTGGAGTAAGGGCTATTATAGTAGGAAAAGCCAAGTGGAAGCCATTAGAACTATTTCTACTTAGGAAAATAGTGAACCAAAATCAATACAGCATCCTTTGAGGGATTGCAGAGATTACTGGCAACCATCAAGGACTTGATGGATGTAGGGTTGGTGATCCCCACCACATTCCTACTTAACTCACCTTTTTTGGACCGTATGAAAAACAGATGGATATTGAAGCATGATGGTTGATTATTGTAAACTCAATCAGATGGTGACTCCAAATGCAGTTGCTGTTCCAGATGTGGTTTCATGGCTTGAGCTAATTAATATATCTCCTGGTATCTGGTATGCAGCTATTGATCTGGCCAATGCCTTTTTCTCAGTACCAATTTCTGAAGATCATCAGAAGCAGTTTGCCTTTAGCTGGCAAGGCCAACAATATGCTTTTATAGTGGTACCCCGGAGGTGTATCAACTCCCCAGCACTATGCCATAATTTGGTCAGTAGGGATCTTGATCACCTTTCCCTTCCATAAGACATCACACTGGTCTATTACATTGATAACACTATGTTGACTGGTCCTAGTAAAGGAAAAAGTATCAATGACTCTAGACTTACAGATGAGATATCTGCATGTGAGAAGTAGGAAATTAACCCAACAGAAATTCAGGCACTTTCCACTCAGTGAAATTTCTAGTGGTCCAGTGGTGTGAAGCATGTTGAGATATTCCTACTGAAGTGAAGGATAAGTTGTTGTCTCTGGCTCCCAACATGACTAAAAAGGTGGCACAACATCTGGTGGGCCTCTTTGAATTTTATGGGTAACATCTTCCTCATTTGGGTGTGCTGCTTCAGCCTGTTTATCAAGTGACAAGAAAAGCTGTTAGTTATGAGTGGGGCCCAGAAAAACAGAAGGCATTGCAACTGATCCAGCCTGCTCTGTAAGCCATTCTGTCACTTGGGCTATATGATCTGGCTGATCCAACAGTGCTTGAAGTGTCAGTAGCAGATAGAGATGCTGTTTGGAGTCTTTGGCAGTCCCCTGTTGGTGAATTGCAGTGCAGAGCCTTAGGATTTTGGGACAAAGCTCTGGTTTCCTCTGCAGATAACTACTCTCCTTTTAAGAAACAGCTTTTGGCTTGTTACTGGGCCTTAGTAGAGACTGAATGCCCAACTATGGGTCACTAAGTCACCAGATGGCCTGAGCTGCACATCATGAATTGAGTGTTGTCTGACCCACAGAGTCATAAAGTTGGATGTGCATAGAAGTACTTCATCATTAAATGGAAGTGGTATATAAGAGATCAGGCTTTAGCAGGATCTAAAAGCACAAGTAAATTGCAATAGGAAGTGGCCCAAATGCCTCTGATCTCCACTCCGGTCACATTATCTTCGCTTTCCCAGTCTGGACTTACTGCCTCATAAGGAGTTCCTTATGAGAGTTGACTAGGAAGATAAAACTCATGCTGGGTTTACACATGGTTCTGTGAGATATATAGGCACTCAAAGTAGTCAGCAGTGACACAGTATCCCCTTTCTGTGATTTGCTGGAAGTGGTAAAGGGAAATCATCCCAATGGGCAAAAACTTTAATCTATTCATCTGGTTGTTCACTTTGCATGGAAAGAGAAACGACCAGATGTGTGATTTTATACATTCACTGGCTGTGGCCAATGGTTTGGTTGGATGGTCTGGGACTTAGAAGGAGCATGATTGGAAAATTGGTGACAAAGAGTTATGGGAAAGAGGTTTGTGGATAGACCTCTCTGAATTGGCTGAAGGAGTAGATATTTGTGTCTCATGTGACTGTGCACCAAAAGGTGACCTTAGCAGAGAAGGACTTTAACAATCAAGTGGACAGGATGACACATTGTGTGGAAATCAGTCATCCTTTTCTCCCAGCTACTCCTGTCATTGCCCAATGTGCTCTTGAACAAACTGGCCATGGTGACAGGGATAGGTGTTATGCAAAGGCTCATCAACAGGGACTTCCATTTACTAAGGATGACTTGGCTATCACCACTGCTGAGTGCCCAACCAGCCAGCATCAGAGACCAACACTGAGTCTGTGATATAGAACCATTCCTCAGGGTGATCAGCCAGCCACCTGTTGGTAAGTTGATTACACTGGACCATTTCCGTCATGGAAAGGACAACATTTTGCTCTTACTTGAATAGATATTTACTCTAGATATGGATTTGGCTTCCCTGCATGAAATGCTTCTGCTAAAACTACCATACATGGACTTAGAGAATGCCTTATCCACCATCATGTTATCCCACATAGCATTGCCTCTGATCAAGGGACTTACTTCATAGCAAATGAAGTGCAGCAATGGGCCTATGCTCATGGAATTAACTGGTGTTACCAATGCACCCCAACATACTGAACCAGCTTGCTTGATAGAATGATAGAATGGTTTACTAAAAATACAATTATGGTACCAGCTAGGTGGCGATTCCTTGCAGGGTTGAATCAATGTTCTCCAGGAGGTTGTATATGCTCTAATCCAGCATCCATTATATGCTTCTGTTTCTCTAATAGCCAGGAAGGGACTAAAAGGTAGTAATGGGAGTGATATCACTCACTATTACCCCTGTTCACCCACATGAAAATATTTTGTTTCCTGTCCCTGCGACCCTATACTCTGTGGGTCTGGAGGTCTTATTCCCAAAGGGAAGAACACTCCCATTGGAGACACTATACTGAGTGCATTGACAATGCAACCCAGTCATTTTGGCCTCATGCCTCTGGATTGACAGGCAAAAAAGGGAGTTACTGTTTTGTGTGGTGTGAGAAGTCCTGATTACCAAGGGGAAATTGGATTGATATTACATAATGGAGGTAAAAAAGAGTATTTTTGGAATATAGGAGATTCTTTAAGATGTCTCTTACTACTACTATGCCCTGTGATTAATTAAAATCAATGGAAAACTATAGCATCCCAATTCTGATATGACCACTAATGGCCCAGACCCTTCAGGAATGAAAGTTTGGGACACCCCACCAGGCAAAGAACTATGACCAGCTGAGGTGCTTGCTGAGGGCAAGGGACATGTGGAATGGGTGGTGGAAGAAGGTCATTCTGAATACCAGCTACAACCATGTGACCAGTTGCAGAAACAAGGACTATGATTGTTATATTTCTTCATTATATGTGTGCATCAAACATTTTTATTTTCTTCAGTTATGAATTATAAAATATAGACAAGGTTAATGCATTTTCAGTTGTATGCATGTTCGTTGTATCATATTAGACACTGGTATGCCTTTATAATGGTCCCTATTTAGAGATTGTATGTGGTAAAGAAGATGTGTACAACTGCCAAGTTGACAACGGGCAGACTGTGATAGTTGGGATTGTATGTCAACTTGAGTGGACCAGGATTCTTAGTGGTTTAAGCAGTTGTGATGTACTTACTCCCATGATGAGATCTGATGTTTATTCTTTGAGCAGCCAATCAATTGAAAGGGAGTTTCATTAGGTGTGTGGCCTAGTTCATATATATATATTTTTTTTCATATATATATATGTATATATGTATGCATGTATATAAGTATGTATGTGTGTATATATATATATATATATATATATGTATGCATATGTGTATGTGTGTGTTTATATATATATAGATAGATAGATATAGATATAGATATAGATATAGATATAGATACAGATATCCTGGGAAATTTTTAGAACATTCTGTGGATCTGGATCCTGTTCTGTTGCTTAAAACAGTCCTATGAGCAAAAAAATCCACCATCATACCTTGTGATATTGGATTCATCATCTGCCAAAATCAACAGCCATTTTCCAGACTGCCAATATTGAGCTCATCAGTCACTGCAGCTGTGTGAGTTGGGAAAAGCCTCCAGTTGAAGTTTGATCCAGGAACTTGGCACTTGCCAGTCTCTATAACTGTGTGAGTCATTTTCCTAACATTAATTTCTCCCTTTCTCTATATAAGCTTCACTGGTTTTATTTCTTAGGGAACCCAGCCTAATATGAAGACTAAGGTCTTATTTTTTGGCAGAAACTATGCAGGTAAGAAGGCATTGGGATAGTACATATAAAACTTTGAAAGAAAAAAAAAATCCAACCAAGAATTATACACCCAGAAAAATTTTCCCTCAAATAAACCAAACTTGCTGCTGTCAAGTCGATTCTAACTCATAGTGACTGCCACTGGGTTTCTGAGGTGTTGAATCTTTACAGAAGTAGATTGCCCAGTCTTGCGTATGTGGAGTGGCTGATGGGTTTCAACAACCAACCTTCTGGTTTGCAGCCAGTTACTTTAGGCACTATGCTACCAGAGCTCCATCCTCAAATATGAGGATGAAATTAGGAGATTTCCACATAAGCAGAAATTAAGGGAATTTGTTAAACCAGACCAACTGTGATGGTTGGAGCTGTGTGTCAACTTGGCTGGGCCTGGTCGAGTGGCTGGGCAGCTGGTAGTAGTTATTCCCCATGATGACACTGGCAATCACCTCCATGGTGGGATCTACCACAAGCAGCTGAGTAGCTGCTTTGGGTATGTGGTCTGCTTCCTGTATTTAAGAAGAAGCCTTGGGGATAGTCTCTATTTTATGGCATGCTTAGACCCTGCATATAGCCCTGTCATTGTTCAGCAGCCTGCCATGCTCTGCTGACCTTGGGACTTACAATTAATGGTCTGCCATGTGGTTTGGTAACATTGAGACTGTGCCTTTTTATCTGTTGACCTTGGGTTTGTCAGCTTCAGCAGCCAGCAGCTGTCTGAGTGAAGAAAAGCCTCTAGCTCAGTTGGCTGGGAGCAGGAGGCAGAGCTGGACCCCAAGGTTGAGGGGCTTTTACCCAGCCCCTAGAGTCTGGCACTTTGAACTTGGACTTAAAGCCTTCAAATTGTGAGAATAAACTCCTGTTTGTTCAAGCCATCCCATTTATGGTATATTTTCTGTTAAAGTGGCAAAGAGGTAACCAAAAACAATGAACAAAACATAATATGACATGATCCACAAAAATAGACCAGTTATAGAAGTATCCAAAGTAAAATAAGCTTAGAATATTGTAAACAGGACACCAGAAACATCAATTGGTGAAGGAGAACATCTACAAACCAAAAAGAGGGAATAAATAGTGTAGTTATAGAACTTCTGAATGGTGAGGAAGTCAAGACAATTGAGATAACAGACTGTTTAAACTTGGGGAGAAAATAATAAATCACAGGCTAACCTCAGGGAAAAATAATAAACCTTCAAAACAAAATAAAAAGAATGACAAGTATATTTATCAAACATTTATGTTTTAAATACTAAAACAATAGCAAGAAGAAGATGATAACATTATTCATAAACAAAATGAGCTCAGTGCAGAAAATTATATGGAGCAAAGAAATCTGCAACACCATGAAAAATACGTAACAAAATGACATCCATAAATTCATGCTAATAGATAATTACACTGAATGTCTATGGATTATATGTATCATTCAAGAGATGGAGATTTGCAAGTGGATAAGAAAACATAATCCATTGATAGGCTGTCTACAAAAGACTCACTTTAGACACAAAGACAAAAAAAAAAAAAAATAGACCAAAAATCAAAGTTTGGAAAAAGATACATCAAGCAAATGGCAACCATAAAAGGGCAGAATTGATAATATTAATTTCTGTTAAAATAGACATTAAGACAAAAATGATTATAAGAGACTGTTGCAGTTACCTAAGGCCACTCTAACAGAAATACCACAAATAGGATAGTTTAACAAACAGTAGTTTATTCTCTCACAGTTTTGGAGGCTAAAAGTCCAAGTTCAAAATGCCAGGCTCTAGGGGCTAGATGAAAGCCTCTCAACTTTGGGCTTTAGCTCTGCCTCTGGCTCTCAGCCCACTGGAGCTGGAGGCTTTTCTTCTCTCAGACATCTTCTGGCTGTGGAGGCTGACAAGCTTAAGGTCAGCAAGTAAAAGGGCACAGTCCCAATGTTACTAAACCACACAGCAGGCCATTAATTCAAGTTCATTGAAAATCCCAAGATCAGCAGAGCATGGCAGGCTACTGAATGAAGACTTGGCTACATGCAGAGTTCAAGTGTTTCAAAAAGCTGCAGATTTTCCTCAAAGTTGCTTCTTATATACTGAAAGCAGCCCACATCCTTAAAGCAGCCACTTAGCCGCTCCAATAGATTCCACCATGGAGTTGATTACCAATCTCATCATGGGGAAAAACTACCACCAGCTGCCCAGCCACTCAACCAGGCCCAGCCAAGTTGACACACAAACTTAACTACCACAATTCCACTCCTTGTCAACTTGGCACCTGTACAGATCTTCAGTAGGTGGCATCTGTACAGCTCTCCTTCACTGGGTGGATTCAGTCTCCTTGTTCCTCTGAGTAGTGACCTCACCTCTTTGACATGACAAGCCCTGTTCCTCTACCTCTTGACATGGCAGCCTTACCCCCTCAATCTTGAGCAGCAGCTATGTCTCCATCCCACTGGCCCACATAAGCAAGCAGCCCCACACTCCAGAACCAAGTTGGTGATGATCTGACTCTGAAACCTAAGAAGTTGTGGTGGTTCCACTCACTAAAGCCATGGTCCTACCATTAATGCTGAGGCAGCTCTGCTTCCAGTTTCCTTGGTCTCTCCACTTCTGCCAATTAATGCCCAAAAGCAACCTACTCCACCAGTAAGCCAACTACTCCATGGCATCCTTCTTTCTCCACCATGAGCTGGTAAGGCTTTTGTTGTCTAATGCTAGTCTCTGGGCTCTGTTACTGCCATCTATCTGCCAGTGTCTCTCTGTCAGCATTTCTCTGACAGTATCTCTCTGACAGTGTCTCAGTGCAGGGATCTTGAGTCAAGGATGCACTCCACTCTTGTTTCTACATTTTAGGTATCTGTCAGAGCAGCACACCACTCCCAGTACCATACTATCTTTTGGTTACCTGGTGTTGATCTAACAGAAATACCAAAAATGGGATGACTTTAACAAACAGGAGTTTATTCTCTTACAGTCTTTGAGATTAGAAGTCCAAGTTAAAAGTGGTGTGTTCTAGGAGCTGGATGAGAGCCCCTTGACCTTGGGTTTTAGCTCTGCCTTTGGCTCCCAGCCCATTGGAGCTGGAGGTTTTTCTTCACTCAGACAGCTTCTGGCTGCTGAAGCTAACAAACCCAAGGTTGGCAAGTAAAAAGGCAGAGTCCTGATGTTACCAAACTATGTAGCAAGCCATTAATTGAAATCTATTGAAAGTCCCAAGATCAGCAGAGCATAGCAGGCTACTGAATAAAGACTTGACTATATGTAGGGTTCAAGTGTGCCAAAAAGGGGGAGATCTTCCTCAAAGTTGATTCTTGTATACTGTAAGTAGCCCACATCTCTAACACAGCTACTCAGCTGCTCCAGTAGATTCCACCATGAAGTTAATTACCAATATCACCATGGAGAATAATTATATTCAGCTGCCCAGATACTCAACCAGACCCAGCCAAGTTGACACATGAACTTAACTACTATAGAGACAATGAAAGACATTATATAATAATTAAAGAATCAACTGAACAAGAGGACATAACCATCATAAATATAAACATCCAATGAAAGAGTCCTAAAATACTTAAATCAGACTTTAGCATAATTGAAAAGACAAGTAAATGACTCCACAGTAATAGTAGAAGACTTTAATACACCACTCTCGATAAAAGAACAACTGAAAACAAACTAAACAAAGATGCTGAAGAATTAAGCAGTACAATCAACCAATTTGATCTTATAGACATCTACAAAGCACAGTCAACAACAGAAAAATATACATTTTTTTCCAGCACACACAGAACATTCTCTAGGATAGACCATATGTTCAGCCACAAACCAAGCCTCAATAAATTTTAAACATTGAAATAGTGTAAAGCGCCTTCTCAGATCACAATCCTACAACATTAAAAATGAACACTAGTAAGACTAAAGGAAAAAGAGTAAACACATATAAACTGAATAACACCCTTCTCAAAAATGACTGGGTGATAGCAGAAATAGAAAATGAAATTTTAAAAGATTCCTTGAATCAAATGAGACTGAAAATACAGCATAACAAAATCTTTGGGACACAGCAAATGCAGTGATTAGAGAGCAATTTATAGCAACAGGTACACTCAAAAAAGAAGACAGAGTAAAAATCAACACCTTAACCCAACATTTCCACCAATTAGAAAAAGAGAAGAAAAAAAAAAGTTTACAGTTACCAGAAGAAAAGAAATAATAGAGTCAAGCAGAAATAAATTAAACAGAAAATAGAAAGACAATAGAAAAAATCAACAATACTAGAAGTAGGTTTTCTGAAAAGATTAGTAAAATTGACAAACTACTCGCAAACTTAACAAAGGAAAAGAGGGAGATAATACAATAACATGAATAAGAAATGAATTGGGAGACATGACTATAAAACCAACTGAAATAAAAAAAGATAGTATCTGAATACTATGAAGAACTGTACTCCATCCAATTTGAAAATCTAGAAGAAATGGATAGATTAATAGAGACATACTACTTACTTAAACTAACACAGACTGAGGTGGTAAATTTGACAGACCCATAACAAAAGAGGAAATTGAACAGACCTTATTTATGTACAACAGAATGAAGCACTGCCTGATCCTGTGCCAGCTTCACAATCCTTGTTATTGTGAAGGGCTATCCTGAGCCCATCATTGCAGCCACTGTGCCAATCCATCTTTTTGAGGGTCTTCCCCTTTTTGTTGACCCGCCACTTTACCAAGCATGACACCCTTCTCCAGGGCATGGTTCCTTCTGACAAAATGACCAAAGTGGGTGAAACAAAGTCTGGCCATTCTTGCTTCCAAGGAACATTCTGGGTGCACTTTGTCCAGGACAGATTTGTTTGTTCTTTGGGCAGTCCATGGCACTTTCAGTATTCTTAAAAGACACCACAACTCAAAAATATCAACTCTTCTTCAGTCTTCCTTGTTCATTGCCCAGCTCCCACATGCATATGAAATAAATAAATAAATACTGCCATCGAATCGGTCTGGACTCATAGTGACCCCTTTCTTTGGTTTCCCAGGCAGTATCTCTACAGAAGCAGATTGCCCATTCTTCCTTCTGAGGAGTGCCTTGTGGGTTTTAACTGCCAGCCTTTTGGTTAGCAGTCAAACGTCTTAAGCACTATGCCACCAGAGCATATGAGGCAATTGAAAATATCATGGCTTGAATTAGGTGCACCCAGGTCTTCACAGAGACATCTTCAGTACTTTAAAAAGGTCTTACGGAGCAGATTTGCCCAGTGCAATATGTAGTCAGATGTTTTCATTGCTCCTTCAATTGGTATTGATTGTGGAAACAAGTAATATGAAAAGTTGAACAACTTCAATCTTTCCTCCATTTATTGTGATGCTGCTTATTGGTCCAGTTGTGAGGATTTTCATGTTCTTTATGTTGAGATGTAATCCACACTGTAGACTGAAGTCTTCAGTTGTCATTAGCAAGTACTTCAAGTCATCCTCACTTTCATCAAGCAAAGTGGGGTCATCTGCATATGCCAGGTTGTTAATGAGTCTTCCTCCAATCCTGATGTCACATTCTTCTTCATATGGTCCAGCTTCTCAGATTTTTTGTTCAGCATACAGACTTAAGTATCTTCTTGTGTATAGGTTCTTGATGGGCACAATCAAGTTTTCTGGAATTCCTATTCTTCTCAATGTTATCCATAATATGGTATTATCCACACAATCAAATAATTTTGCATAGTCAATAAAACACAAATAAACATTTCTGGCATTCTTTGCTTTCCGCTAAGATCAATCTGACTTCAGCAATGATATATTCCATTCCATTCCATATCCTCTTCTGAATAGCTTGCAGTTCTGGAAATTCTCTGTCAGTATATTACTACAACCACTGAATTATCTTCAGCAAGATTTTATTTGCATGTGATATTAATTATATTGTTCAATAACTTCCACATTTTGGGAGATCACCTTTCTTTGGATGGGTACAAATATGGATCTTTTCCAGTTAGTTGGCCAGTTAGCTGTCTTCCAAATTTCTGGGCAGACATAAGTGAGTACCTTCAGCACGGCATCCTTTTTCGATAAGTCTCAATGGATATTCTGTCAGTTCTTGGGGTCTTGTTTTCAGCATTTCCTTCAGTGCAGCTGCAACTTCTTCCTTAAATACCATTGATTCTTGATCATATGCCACCTCCTGAATTGGATGGGCATCAACCAATTCTTTTTTGTACAGTGACTGTGTATTCCTTCCATCGTTTTTAAATGTTTCTTGCATCAGTCAATATTTTGCCCATAGAATCTTTCAATATTGCAATTAATGGCTTGAATTTTTTCTTCAGTTCTTTTAGCTTGAGAAATGCTGAGCATGTTTTTCCCTTTTGGTTTTCTAACCCCAGGTCTTTGCACATTTCACTATAATAATTGACTTTGTCTTCTCAAATTGCTCTTTGAAATCTTCTGCTCAGCTCTTTTATCTTGTCATTTCTTCCAGTTGCTTTAGCTACTCTCCACTCAAGTGAAAGCTTCAGTCACTTCTGACATCCATTTTGATCTTTTCTTTCTTTTGTGTCTTTTTAGTGACCTCTTGCTTTCCTCATGGATGATGTTCTTGATGTCATCCCACAATCCTTTTGGTTTTCTGTCATTGGTGTTCAATGCATCAAATCTATTCTTTAGATGGTCTCTAAATTCAGGAGGGATATACTCAAAGTCATATTTTTGCTCTCATGGGCTTGTTTTACTTGTCTTCAACTTCAACTTATATATGAGCAGTAGATGGCCTGTTCCACAGTCAGCTCATAGTCTTGTTTTGGCTGAAGAGATTGAGCTTTTCCATCACCTCTTGAGACAAATGTAAATCTTATTCCTGTGTACTCCATCTGGTGAAGTCCATGTGTATAGCCATTGTTTGTGTTGTTGGAAAAGATATTTGCAATAAATAAGTCACGGGTCTTGCAAAATTCTATCATGTGATCTCCAGCATTATTTCTATTACAAAGGCCATATTTTCCAACAACCGGTGATTCTTCTTTGTTTCCAACATTTGCATTCCTATCATCAGTGATAATCAACACATCTTGATTACATGTTTGGTCAAATTCAGTCTTCAGAAATTGGCAATTATCTTCAATTTTCTCATCTTTGGCTTTGGTGGTTGGTGTGTAAATTTGAAGAGTAGTATTAAATGGTCTTCCTGTTGTTGTTGTTGTTGTTATGTGCCGTCGAGTCAGACCTGACTCATAGCGACCCCTCCTTGGGTTTCTGAGGCAGTATCACTACGGAAGAAGATTGCCCCATCTTCCTGTAGGT
>NW_006921733.1:1874065-1875708 GCF_000298275.1 Orycteropus afer afer
GTTGCATCTAGATGGCAGCTTGCTAGCTTTTAAGATCCCAGTCACTACTCGCCAAAGTAGGAGGTAGAACAATATTTTGTATAGTATGTTATGCCAATTAAGCTCGATCTCCCCTGCAACTATGGTCCCAAGCCCACAGGTACAACTACTCAGTCCCTCTTGGTAGCTGGCTGTGACCAAGTAGTGACCACAACCTTGCCCCTTGTCAGCTCTACTATACACCTTGGAATTCTGATCATTCACATAAACTTATAGGACTTGTCTGCCAACACTATACATGTTTGTGGATACACTCCCCATTTCATAGACATACCTAATAGTTCAGCCTGTCCACCCATCTATCCACTCATATAGCAATGTTTGCCTTCACTGACAATGTAGTACTCTATGTGCAAAAGAGTTCATCTTTGTTGTCTGTACCTCCCATGTACCTCTCTCTATGTCTTTCCCTTCCTCAATGCCACCATATTGGTCACTCACATTTGGTCACTTCTCTTCAACCAAATCAATACTTATCTCTATCTATCTAACAGCCTTCCCTTCCCTCCCTTCCCACCCCTGGTAACCAACAAAGAAAATTTCCTTCTATAGATAAACCTTTCCTTCATGTTTACAATAACGGACTAATATAATATTTTCCTTTTGTTATGGACTTATTTCACTCAGCATAATGTCCTCCAAGTTGATCCACATTATGCGGTGTTTAGCAGATTTTACATTATTCTTTAGCATTGCATAGTATTCCACTGTGTGTATGTACCATAGTTTGGTTATCCATTCCTCAGTTAATGGACACCTAGGTTGTTTCCATCTTTTTGCTATTGTAAATAGTGCTGCGATGAACATAAGTGTGCATATATCTGTTCTTGTCATGGTTCTCACTTCTTTAGGGTATATACCTAGTAACAGAATGGCTGGGTCAAATGGTATGTCTATTTCCAACTTTTGAAGGAATTGCCATACTGCTTTTCACAATGGTTGTACCATTTTACAGTCCCACCAGCAGTGTATGAGAGTCCCAATTTCTCCACAATCTTGCCAGCATTTGTTATATTTTCTGTCCTGTTGAACTTTGCTACCAGTGCTGGAGCAAGATGTTATCTCATTGTTGTTTTGATTTGCATCTTTCTGATAGCTAATGATTGTGAGCATGTCTTCATGTTTGTTTCCTGCTTGAATATCCTCCTTGGTGAAGTGTCTATTCATGTCTTCTGCCCATTTCTTAATTGGATTGTCTGTCTTTTTGTTATTGAGGTGTCAGAGTTTTCTATAAAATCTAGAGATCAATGCCTTGTCAGAGAAGTCATTACCAAATATTTTTTCCCAATCTGTAGATTCTCCTTTGACTCTTGTGGAGAAGTCTTTGGAAGCACATAAAAATTTAATTTTTAGAAGGTCCCAATCATCTGGTTTCTCTTCTGCTGTTTTTGCATTTGGAGTTATGTTTGAGAGTCTATTTATGCCATATATTAGGGCCACAAAATTTGCCCCTAGATTTTCCTTGAGGAACTGTATAGTTTTTGGTTTCACATTGAAGTCTTTGATCCATCTGGAGTTCGTTTGTGTATGGTGTGAGGTACAGATCTTGTTTCAGTTTTCTGCAAATGGATCTCCAGTTTTGCCAGCACCATTTATTAAACAAA
>NW_006921733.1:1891489-1900214 GCF_000298275.1 Orycteropus afer afer
GCATTGTTGTATTTAGATCTCTATTAACTGTTTGTGAAGAGCAGCCAAGGGTGATTCAGGCTTTTCTTGGTGGTTTTTTTTTTTTTTTTTTTATCATTGGTCCATTGGTGAAGAAGGAGCTAGTGGTTCTCACTCAGTAAGTAAAGTTGCAGGAGGTGTGGGTGTAGTTGTGTTTTATGTAGACTGTTGCTATCTCCCATTCAGTTAGACAAAAATTACAATTGAATAACCATCAAAAAGCTAAAAGCACATGGACAAAAAACCCTCTATATAATAACACAGGAACAGTAACCAAAAAAAAAAAAAAAAGGAAAAAACATGAAGAAAAAACAAGGAAACCTGCAATATCTGGGGATACGGCATTAAGATAAAAAAGGTAGAGAAGGAGAATAATGAAGAAAAAAAGGGAAAAATGCAAACAGGAAAACAAGAAATGGGCTTAATCACATGAAAAAAAAGGGGAAAGAAAATAAAATTAATAAAAAATAATAAATTTCAACCAGGAATAGAGAAAAGAAAAAAAGCTGAAAACTGGGATCTGGGAGTGGAAGGATAAGAATAATAGTAAAAAGTACAAAGTATTAATAATAAAATTTGTTTTTAAACAGACAAATATAAGCAAAATAATCACCAGAAAAATGGAACTGAAAAAGAAAGAAAAAAATAAAAATGAAAAAGCACAAAAAAAAAAATTGGTGGAGGACAGGGCAGGGCACCTAGTCTCTGTCTGAGGACACAGACTGGGATGGAGTTCTTGTGGGCCCAGAAGGTATGTGGGAGTGGGGGATGGCCACTCCTTCATTCACCAAGTGGGTGTGGGGTATAAGAGTAACAAGAGGAATATCGCATCTTTTCAGTCTTCTAGGTCCCAAGAGTCCTTGGGGTTGCTGGCAAGCAGAACATGTTCTTAAGCCCCTGGAATCTGCAAGAGTGCTGTCTCTTTAAATTTCCAAAATAATCAAGCTGTTTTTAGACCTTCAAAATGGTGGCACCCTCTGGAGTGGCAAAAGTCCACACTTCACCTCGCCTTTCTCTTCACCCTCTCTGTTTATTCACCAGCCACCAGAGCAGTCCTCTGTGCAGTCCCTGGCTAGCAGGGCTTATTTTTAGGTTAAATCTTAGGTCCTACCACCACTTGGGGATCTCCAAGCTGTCTGTGCCATGCTGTCAGGATTGCTCAGGATTGCTGCCAGACCGTAGCTCCATCGTTCTCCTTTTTTGGTATTTTCATGCAAATTATTCTGCTAGTTGGGGTTTAGTCCACTTCTATATCCTTCCTTTCAAGGCTCAGGGGTCCAGAATTATCTTCTGTGTCTGTGTTAATTGGTTTCCCTTTTCTTTGTTGAAGAGGGTCTGTGCAGTCTTTCTGCCTAGTCCGCCATCTTCTCAACTTGCTCCTTGGAACATTCTTTGTGATGGTGAATGCCACACCATTCCTCTTCATTTTGTCATTCCAGGCATAGTAGATTTTATGGTTGTCTGACACAAAATGACCAAAACCAGATCATTTCAGGTCACTAATGTCTAAGACATTGATCTTTATGTGTTTCATTTCATTTTTGACAACTTCCGAATTTCCTAGAATTATACTTAGTACATTCCATGTTCCAATTATTAATGGATGTTTGCAGTTGTTTCTTCTCAGTTTTAGTCATGCCACATCTGTAAATGGAGGTCCTGAAAGCTTTAAACCGTCCACATCATTAAGGTAGGCTCTACTCTGGGGAGGCAGCATTTCCCCAGTAATATTTTCAGTGCCTTCTGGCTTGAAGGACTCATCTTCTGGCACTATATCAGACTATGTTTCAGGGCTACTCATCAAGTTTTCCAGTTATATATCAGACAGTTTTTCACTGCTATTCATAAGGTTTTCACTGGCAAATTATTTGAAAAGTGAATATCCCCTTTCTTCTGCCAAGTTTGTCTTAGTTTGGAAGCTCCACAGAAAACTTTTTACCATGGGTGACCCTGGTGGTATTTGAAATACTGGTGGCGTAGCTTCCAGCTTCACAGCAACACACACATCACCAGAGTAAGACAAACTGACAGAGAAGTAGTCAGATCCTATATATAGAAAAGACTCAGAAAACCCAAAAGAAAAGAAAACTACTGGAAGTTATTGAAAGATTTAGCATAGTGACAGGAAATAAGATCAAGATACAAAAATCTGGTGGATTCCTCTATACCAGCCAAGAGGTCTCTGAAAAATAAACAAAGAAATCAATACAATTTGCAATAGCTATCAAAAAGATCAAATACTTGGAAATAAATCTTACCCAGAATACAAAAGACTTATACAAAAAAAAAGTACAAAACACTACTTCAAGAAACTATGAAAGATCTACATAAATGAAAGGAGATACCATGATCATGGATAGGAAGATTGAGCTTTGGAAAAATGTCAGTGCTACTCAAACAACATATATATTCAATGCAATCCTTATCCTGATTCCATCAACATTCTTTAAAGATATGGAAAAAGCAATCACTAATTTTATATGGAAAGGAAAGAGACCTTGGATAAGCAAAGTATTACTGAAGAAGAAGAACAAAATAAGAGGTCTTACAGGCCCAGCAAATTACTTCCTTGAGGTGTTTGGTTGTGGCTAAGAAGTTATTATGACTTTGCTTCTTGTTCAACAAAACCTACTATACAATCACAGTTGTCAAAACAGACTGATATTGGTACGACAGACACATACACCAGTGCAACAAAATTGAGAACCCAGAAATAGATTCATCAACTTATGGTCAACTGATCTCTGACAGAAGACTGAAACCCATTAAATGGGAAAAAGATAGTCACTTTCATAACTAGTGCTGACAAAACTGGGTATTAATTTGCAAAAAAAATGAAACAAGATCCATATCACACACAAACCTCATATCACACACAAACTTACTGCAGATGGATCAAACACTTAAATGTGAAACCTAAAACTATAAAGTTAATCAAATAAAAAATACGGGCAAACTTAAGAGCCCTAATTTATGGCATAAATAGACTATCAAGTACAACACAAGATGCACAAAAGGCACAAGATAAACTATATGATTGAGATCTTCCAAAAATCAAATTCTTATGTGCATTAAAAGACTTCTCTAAAAGAGTAAAAAAAAAAAAGAAAGAACATATAGAATGGGGAAAATACATGCAACAATAACATATCAGACAAAGGACTTATCTCTAAAATTTATAGAAACCTCTAACACCTTAACATCAAAAAGACAAACAATCCAATAAAAAAAAAAATGGTTAAAAGACATGAGCAGACACTTATTCCCCAAAGATATTCAGGCAGCTAACAAACACATGAAGAAATGTTCTGAATTATTAGCCATTAGAGAGACACAATCAGTAACCATGAGATACCATCTCACACCAGCATCAGTAGCAAAGTTCAACAGACCAAAAATAACAAATGCTGGTGAGTATGTGGAGAGATTGGGACTCTTATGCACTGCTGGTGGGACTGTAAAAGATACAACTGCTGTAGAAATTTGTATGAAGATTCCTTAAAAAGTTGGAAATAGAAATACCATTTAAGCCAGCAATCTCATTACTAGGTATATATCCTGAAGAAGTGAGAGCTAGGACATGAATATTTATGCACCCATGTTCATTCCAGCACTATTCATGATAACAAAGAGAGGGAAACAAGCTAAGCGCCCATTATCCAAGGAATGGATAAACAAATGCTGGCACATACACACAATGGAATATTATGCAATCCTAAAGAATAGTGTAGACTCTGCAAAAGACTGTGTAATGTAGATGAACTTAGAAGACATTATTAAAAAAGAAAGAAAGAAAGAAAAATAACTGTCATCAAGTCAATTCCAACTCATAGTGATCCATCCTTGGGTTTCTGAGGCAGTATCTCTATGCTATCTCTCAGCCCTGTAGAGCCAGGAAAGGGAGGGAGTGGCCAGGGACCACAAAATGGTAGGATCGAAGTAGGAATTAGGTAAGGGGAGGGCAGAAAGTTTTCCAACAGCTAAGGGAGACAGACTTGTCTGTCAGTCTGTCACCCTGTGGGGCTTGCACATTGCTGTGAGGCTTGAGACTGTGCCATCAGTGTTTCAAATGCCAGCAGAGTTTCACATTGTGCACAGGTTTCAATGCAGATTACAGATTGAGACAGACTAGGAAGAAGGAATAAGCCATCCACTTCTCAAAAAATTGGGCAGGGAAAACCTTATGAATAGCAGAGAAACACAGTCTGATTCATTACTGGGAAAATTTATGAATAGCTTAGAAACATTTTCTGACACAGTTCAGTAACATGAGTCCTTGGGTCAGAAGGCACTCAAAAAAATAGGACTGGGAAAGAGCTGCCTCATCAGAGTAGAAATGACCTTAATGACATGGATAAGTAAGTCTTTCAGGACCTCTATGTGATGACATGGCACGACTCAAATTGAGGAGAAACAGGTGCAAATACCCGTTAATAATCAGAAGATGAAATGTAGAAAGTATGAATCTAGGAAAATTGGAAGTTGTCAAAAATGAAAAGGTACATATTAGTGAGCTGAAACAGACCAGTTTTTGCCATTTTGAATTGGACAACCATATGATCTACTTTGCCAGGAGTGACAATTTGAAAAGGAATGGTGTGACATTCATCATTACAAAGGATGTTTCAAGATCTGTCCTGAAGTACAATCCTGTCAGTGATAGGATAATATCTATACGCCTTCAAGGAAAACCCATTAATAGTACTATTATTAAAATTTACACACCAACAACCAAAGCCAAAGATGAGGAAACTGAAGATTTTTATCAACTTCTGCAGTCTGAAATTGAGTGAACACATAATCAAGATGTGTTGATTATCGCTGGTGATTGGAATTCAAAAGTTAGAAACAAAGAAGAATCCCTGGTAATTGGAAAATCTGGCCTTGGTGACTGAAATAACGCTGGAGATGGCATGGTAGAATTTTGCAAGATCAACCACTTATTCACTGCAAATATATTTTTTCAACAACACAAACGGCAGCTATACACATGGACTTCACCAGATATAGTACACAAGAATCAGATTGACTATATCTGTGGCAAGAGGCAATGGAAAAACTCAATATCTTCAGCCAAAACAAAACCAGGAGCTGATTGTCATCAAGTGCTCATATGGAAGTTCAACATGAAATTGAAGACAATTAAAACAAGTCCACAAAAGCCAAAATATGACCTTGAGTATATCCTTCCTGAATTTAGAGACTATCTAAAGAATAGATTCTATGTGTTGAACACCAATGACCAAAAACCAGAAGAATTGTATGATGACATCAACAGCATCATCCATGAAGAAAGCAAGAGTTCATTAAAAATATGAGAAAGAAAGAAAAGACCAAAATGGATGTCAGAAGAGACTCTGGAACTCACCCTTGAGTGAAGAGCAGCCAAAGCAAATGCAAGAAATGATAAGATTAAAAAAAAAAAAAAAAAAAAAAAAAAAAACCTGAACAGAAGATTTCAAAGAGCAGCTTGAGCAGACAAAGCCAATTACTAAAATGAAATGTGCAAAGACCTGGAGTTAGAAAACTAAAAGGGAAGAACATGCTCGACATTTCTCAAGCTGAAAGAACTAAGGAAAAAAATTAAGCCTCGAGTTGAAATATTGACGGATTCTATGGAAAAAATATTGAATGATGAAGAAAACATCACAAAAAGATGGGAGGAGTACACAGAGTCACTCTACCAAAAAGTACTAGTCAATCTTCATCCATTTCAGGAGATGGCATATGTTCAAGAACCAATGGTATTGAAGGAAGAAGTCGAAGCTGCACTGAAAGAATTGGCAAAGAACAAGGCTCCAGGAATTGACGGAATATCTATTGAGATGTTTCAACAAATGGATGCCCCACTGGAGGCACACAGTTGGCTATGTCAAGAGATTTGGAAGATAGCTACTTGGCCAATTGACTGAAAGAGATTCATATTTGTATCCATTCCAAAGAAAGGTGATCCCACAGAATGTGGAAATTATCAAACAATATCATTAATATCGTATGCAAGTAAAATCTTACTGAAGATAATTCAAACATGGTTGCAACAGTATATTGATGGAGAACTTCCAGAAATGCAAGCTGGATTCAGAAGAGGACGTTGGAACGAGGCATATCATTGCTGATGTCAGATGGATCCTGGCTAAAATCAAAGAATACCAGAAAGATTTTAACTTGTGTTTTATTGACTATGCAAAACCATTTGATTTTGTGAATCATAATAAATTGTGGTATATATACCACAATGTTATTTGTGGATAACATTGAGAAGAATGGAAATTCCAGAACACTTAATTATAGTCATGAGGAGCCTCTATATAGACCAGGAGACTGTTGTTCGAACAGAAAAAGGAAACACTGCATGGTTTAAAATCAAGAAGGGAGTGTGTCAGGGTTGTATCCTTTCACCATACTTATTCAATGCATATGCTGAGCAAATAATCTGAGAAGCTGGACTATATGAAGAAGAATGTGGCATCAGGTTTGGAGTAGGAATCCTTAGCAACCTGCAATACACTGATGACACAACTTTGCTGAGAGTGAGGATGACTTCAAGCACTTATTGATGTAGATTGAAGAATACAGTCTGCAGTATGGGTTACATCTCAATATAAAGAAAACAAATCCTTACAACTGGACCTATAAGCAGCATCACAATAAATGAAGAAAAGATTGAAGTTCTCAAAGACTATGCATTGCTTAGTTCTACTATTGATGCCAAAGGAAGAAACCAATGTATAGCACTGGGCAAGTTGGCTACAAAGACCTCTTTCAAATGTTGAAGAGCAAAGAATTTTCTTTGAGGACACATGTGCGCCTGATACAAGCTATGGTATTTTCAATCACCTCATATGCATGTGAGACCTGGACAATACATAAGGAAGTCCAAACAATTGATGATTTTGAACTGTGGTGTAGGCGAAGAATGCTGAAAATATCATGGACTGCTAAAAGAACTAACAAATCTGTCCTGGAGGAAGTGCAGCTGGAATGCTCCTTGGAGGCGAGAATGGCCAGACTTGGGCTCACCTTCTTTGGTCCTGTTGTCAGAAGGGCCCATTCCCTGGAGAAGGATGTCATGTGTGGTAAGGTGGAGGGTCAGTGAAAGAGGGGAAGTCCTTCAATGAGATGGATTGACTCAGTGGAGCAGCAATGGGCTCAAGTATAGCAAGAATCATGGAGCTGGCACAAGATAGGGCAGTGTTTCTTTCTGCTGTGCATAGGGTTGCTATGAGTCGGAAACAACTCGACAGCAGCTAACAACAACATCTCTTTGGTAGTAGATTGCCCAGTCTTCCTTCCAAGTAGTGACTGGTGGGTTTGAACCGCCAGCCTTGTAGTCAGCAGTCAAATGCCTTAGGCACCAGAGCTCCTGAAGGACATTATGCTGAGTAAAATTAGTCAATCACAGAACTACAAATATTTTATTAGTCCATTATTGGTAAAGATCAAGAAAAGTTTTATACAAGGGAGAAAACTTTCTTTGTTAGCTACCAGGGATGGGAGGGAAAATCCCTAGATTAGGTGCAAAAAGAAAAAAAAAAAAATCTCTGTGTATGTATGTGTGTGTATACATATACACCAAAGATTATTAGTGGTTACCAGGGATAGGAGGGAGAGGTAAGGGAAAACTTTTGTTTGTGAGGCATTAAGTTTATGTTAATGGTGGTGGAATATTTTGGAAAAGGATAGAAATAATGCTAGCACAAAATGAAAAAATGTCATCATGTCCTTGAGCTTTACATGCAGAAGTTGCTAAGTTGGTGAATATATTGTTGTGTATGTTTTCACCAATAACAGTAAAAAAAAAAAAAAGAAAAAGAAGAAGAAGACTGATGGACCACAGGAACTACAGCCTCTAATACCCTGAGGCCAGAAAATGTAGATGGTTGGTGGCTATCACTACTGATGGCTCTGATTCTGATCACAATAGTAGGTCCTGGGAAAAATGGGAGAAAAATGTAAAACAAAATTCAAAATATAATAACAATAAGCCAGACTTACTTTTCTTATAAATACGGGCAAAGCACTGAGACTATGGCCCTTAGGCACCCTTCAAACCTGGTACTGAACCCACTCCAAGAGATCACCTTTCAGACAAACAATAGACAGGTCTATAAAGTGAACAATAACCCCACGAGGAGCATGGTCCCCAGGACAATCAACCATGTGCGACTAAAAGGGCAGTATTTCCTGGAAAACAAAATTTAGATGGGTGAATGAAAATGGGTAGCCCAGGTAGGAAGTTTGAAGAATGCTGTTGCATTTGAGGGGATTGCAACTTATGTCAAGAAACAGAATGTGTATAAATTGTTAAATGGAAAACTGATTTTCTCTGTAAATTTTCACTCAAGCAGCAATTAAATGATTTAATAATTAAAAAAAAAGGTAAAATTTAAAGTTTTATAGTAGCTCTATCAGTGTAGTGTGTAAGGGGTTTGGCTACTAACAAGAAGTTCAGTGGTTCAAACCCACCAGTTTCACTGGGAAGAAGATGAGGCAGTCTCCTTTGGTAAATATTTTACAGCCTTGGAAACCATTAGGCATCACTATCAGTTGGAATTGAGTCAACGGCAGTGGGTTTGGTTTTTGGGTTTTAGTAGCTGCATCATCTAATATTCCTCAGGGACAGCTTCTGTTGACACTTTTTCACTCTGTGTATGTGGCACACATCCAGTTTCTTTGTGTATGTGTGTGTGTGTGTGTGTGTGTGTGT
>NW_006921733.1:1900335-1903994 GCF_000298275.1 Orycteropus afer afer
GTATCACTATGGAAGTAGATTGCTCCATCTTCCTTCCAAGGAGTGGCTGGTGGGTTTGAACTGCCAGCCTTCTGGTTAGCAGTCAAGTGCCTTAGTCACTACACTACCAGAGCGCCTCCAAACATTTTAGATAATGTATTTTAATATCTCTGGTATTATATCTGTACCAGCAAAGTTAATTCCTGATCTCTGTGCATCCACCTGGCTGTCTGGCCTCACAATGAGGTTGTGTGTCTTCAATTGGTCTAGGAAGCCTGGTCCTGGTAGGTGCACATGCCCCAAGAATCAATCCCTGGTGAATGAGTGGAAAAAGCCTTATTTAAACCCTGAGTGAGGACCATCTGAAGCAAAGCATTTTCTCATTCTTATAGTCTTATTGTTGCTGTTTTTAGTTGAAGTTGAATCAGCTCTGACTCATGGTGACTGTATGTGTAATAGAACCAAATTTTGCCCAGCCCTGTGTCATTTTCATGAGCATTGGTATGTTTGAATTCATTGTTGTGGCAATACTCCAAGACATCAAGCACAAAGGCTTTACCCTTTACATACCATTTCTGTTGATGGTTGTCTTGCTATTTTATTAAAATAGTGGTTTCTTTATTTTTTAACTATAAGTTTTTTTTTTTCACAATCACTGTGAGCTGAATCACCCACCTTAGTAAGTAAATTATCTGTTTTTTTCTCTTATCGACCTATCCCCACACATTGCAGGTTTCCTTGTTTTCTTTTTGCTGACCTTCTTGTTTGTCTGGAGGGCATAACCATTTTGATTGTTTACATGTGGCAGCCATTTTGGATACATAAAATGACTGAGGGTGCAGCCATTTTGAATGTTTACAAGCGGCAGTCATTTTGGATGTTCAAAGTGACCAAGGGCACAGCCATTTTGAATGTTTACAAGTGGCAGCCATTTTGGATATTTAAATTGACTGAGGGTGCAGCCGTTTTGAATGTTTACAAGCAGCGGCCATTCTGGATATATAAAGTGACCAAGGGCACAGACATTTTGATTGTTTACACATGGCAGCCATTTTGGATAGTTAAAGTGACTGAGGGCACAGCCATTTTAAATGTTTACAAGTGGCAGCCATTTTGGTTATTTAAAGTGACCGAGGGCGCAGCCATTTTTAATGTTTACAAATGGCAGCCATTTTGGATTTTAAAGTGATAGCATTCTCATTAGGATTCCAGGGACTTAAGAACAGGCAGTGAAGCAAGAAGACGGGAGAAGACAGAAAAGGCAAAGGGGAATGGAACAGATTGAGGAGTCAACCACAGGGACCCAGGTGAAGAGAGGGAACCCAGGCCATGCCCCACAAGGAGTAAGGTAGGAAAGCAGGGAGAGGACAGAAAAGCCAAAGGGGATAGGAACAGATCAAGGAGTCAAAAGCAGGGAGCCAGGTGAGGAGAGGAAACCCAGGCCACCCCTCAAAAGCAATGAAGTGGGAGGCAGGGAGAGGACAGAAAAGGCAAAGGGGACTGGAACAGATCAAGAAGTTAGCCACAGGGATCCAGGTAAGGGTGGTTGGAGGAGTTTCCAACAGCTAAGGGAGACAAACTTGTCTGTTGGTTTGTCCTACTCTGGTGACATGTTGCTGTGAGTCTTGAGGCTGTGCCACTGGTGTTTCAAACCCAGTGGGGTGCACCTGTTGCACAGGTATCAGCCCGGCTTCAGACTGAGACAGACAGGGAAGAAGGTAGAGACCATCCACTTCTCAAAGAATTGGCCAGGGAAAACCTTATGAATAGCAGAGAAACACTGTCTGATACATTACTGCATAAATTTATGAATACTCCAGAAACATTGTCCAATACAGAGGAGGAAGATGAGTCACTTAGCTTAGAAAGCTCTCAAAGTAGAACTGAGAAAGAGCTGCATTATTAGAGTAAAATCAGCCTTACTCGTATGGACAACATAAAGCATTCGAGACCTCCATTTGCTGATGTAGCACCACTCAAATTGAGGAGAAACAGTGACAAACATTCAATAATATTCAGAACATGGAATGTACGAACTATGAATCTAGAAAAATGTAAAGTTGTCAAAAATGAAATGGAACGCATACAGATTGATATCCTCGGCATTAATGAGCTGAAATGGACTGGTTTTGGCCATTTTGAATCAGACAACCATATGATCTACAATACAAGGAATAACAGTTTAAAGAGGAATGGTGTGGCATTCATCATCACAAAGGATGTTTCAAGATCTGTCCTGAAGTATAATACTCTCAGTGATAGGATAATATGCATACGCCTACAAGGAAGACCCATTAATATGACTATATTATTCAAATTTATGCACCAACCACCAAAGCCAAAGATGAAGAAATTGAAGATTTTTATCAACTTCTGCAGTCTGAAATTGACTGAATTTGCAATCAGTGTTAATAATCACTGGTGACTGGATTACAAAAGTTGGAAACAAAAAAGAATCACCGGTAGTTGGAAAATTTGATCTTGGTGAACAGAAATAATGCTAGAACTCGCATGGTAGAATTTTGCAAGACCAATGACTTGTTCATTGCAAACACCTTTTTTCAACAACACAAATGCAGCTTTACACATGGACTTCACTAGATGGAACACAGAGGAATCAGATTGACTACATCTGTGGCAAGAGGCAATGGAAAAGCTCAATATCTTAAGCCAAAACCAGGCCAGGAGCTGATTGTGGAACAGACTATCAACTTCTCATATTCAAGTTCAACTTGAAGTTAAAGACAATTAAAACAAGTCCACAAGAGCCAAAATATGATCTAGAATCTATCCCTCCTGAATTTAGAGACCATCTAAAGAATAGATTTGTTGTATTGAACACCAGTGACCAGAAACCAGATTAATTGTGGGATGACATCAAGATCATCATCCATGAAGAAAGCAAGAAATCATTAAAAAAGCAACAAAAGAAGAGAAGACCAAAATGGATGACAGAAGAGATTCTGAAACTTGCCCTAGAGTGGAGAGTAGCTAAAGTAAATGGAAGAAATGACAAGATAAAAGTATTGAACTGAAGATTTCAAAGAGCAGTCCAAGCAGACAAAGCCAGTTACTATAATGAAATGTGCAAAGACCTGCAGTTAGAAAACCAAAAGGGATGAACATGCTTGGCATTTCTCAAGCTGAAAGAACTGAAGAAAAATGTAAGCCTCGAGTTGCAATATTGAAAGATTCTAAGGGCAAATGATGCAGGGAACATCAAAAGAAGATGGAAGGAATACACAGAGTCACTGTACCAAAAAGAACTTGTTGATCTTCATCCATTTCAGGAAGTGGCATATGATCTAGAACCAATGTACTGAAGGAGGAAGTCAAAGCTGCAGTGAAGGAATTGGTGAAGAACAAGGCTCTGGGAATTGATGGAATACCCACTGAGATAATTTAACAAAAGGATGCCCCATTGGAGGCATTCACTTGGCTATGACAAGAGATTTGGAAGATAGCTACCTGGCCAACTGACTGGAAGAGATCCATATTTTTACCCATTCCAAAGAAAGGTGATCCCACAGAATAGGGAAATTATAGAACAATATGATTAATATTGCACGCAAGTAAGATCTTACTGAAGACAATTCAAAAACGGTTGCAGCAGTATATTGACAGAGAACTTCCAGAGGTGCAAGCTGGATTCAAAGTGGATGTGGAACAAGGGATATCAT
>NW_006921733.1:1904864-1948723 GCF_000298275.1 Orycteropus afer afer
CTTGGTAAAATGGAGGGTCGACAAAGGAGGGGAAGGCCTTCAATGAGATGGATTGACACGGTGGCTGTGACAATGGGCTCAAGTATAGCAAGGATTGTGGAGCTGGCGCGGGATCGGGCGGTGTTTGGTTCTGCTGTGCCTGGAGTGGCTATGAGTCAGAAATGACTCGACAGCACCTAACAAAGCAGCATTCATAAGTGTGCAGCAGAATTTGGAATATGTCATTGTATGGAATGATCCATAGCATACATATTTCATGACTTCATGAAGAAAATGAATGCCCTCTTTTATGGTCCCCAAACTGTCCAGCATCAGCATTTCTTTTTCTTCTAGAGCACTTCAATTTCTCAAGATGTCTTTTTTTTTTTTTTTTTCCTGGATGGCTTGCAGTTGCTTACCAATCAATACATTTTAAGTTCTTACTACAGAAAAACAATGTTTATTGTGCTGAAAAATAGGATTCTTGGAGATGAAACAAATAAAGAGATATCCATCCAAGCATTTATCTGGGCTTGAGGAAGTTGGGAGTAAGGAAGGGAATAGGCAAAGGCATATGGGAAGAATAGGTCATACTAATGTCCCCCTTCCCTCTTTCCAAGGCTCATATTCAGCAAGTATGCATGACATGGTGGGACCAGCTGCTAAAACTGTTGAAGTGATTCCATATTTGTTGTTATACTATTGTTGCTAGAACAGCCAACCTATCAATGTCCTCCATTGTCCTTGGAGTTTAGATTCTTCTGTCAATACTGTGAACTTGGTGATAGTTTGGTAAGCTATGAGGCCTACCCCAGGCACAGTGGGGCCTGGGACCCTGATCCATAACAACTAGCTGGTTGTTGTATCCTGCCAATCATTAAACATGTGTTTGACCTGCTGCTGTATTTCTGCACATGGGCAATTTCCACTGCCAAGTTCACCTGCTCCTTGGATAGACACAGCTTGGTTGTCTCTTCAGTCAAAGGTAGATATAACACACCTAAGTATGCCCTCATCACTCTACATAAAAATGATTCTCTCAGCAGCTCTTTCTTTGTGTCTTAGTAGGAAGTCCGTGAGTACTTGCAACCTTAGAGGAGCTGTAGGTGCTTGTAGCATCTAGTCTTAATGTTCAGACCACAAAGTGCAGCACAGTATGTCTGACTAGGGGCTCAGTTTTATCAATTCAGCCACAGATTTAACTGAAGCTTACCGCATGGCAGACTCAATATCAGCCAAACAATCCCTTTGGCACTGTGGAGAGGGAAGGGGGCCACTATCAGAAAATTCATTTTTCGCTTTGACACAGGTGTGAAAAATTTGAAAAATTCCCACATTTGTATCTGCTGTGAAAAAAGAAAACAAATCCTCAGTAGATCTCAGAATATTTTGAATTTTTTATGAAATAGTTAGCTGCCTCAGGTAACTCATTTGGAATTAACTTAATCCTAATATGATGTTTAGAGTACTTAAATCTTCTCTGTGCTTTAAGTAGGATAAAAATGAAGATATGGGGATTCTTACTGATCTCATTGTACAGGCACTGCTCAGGCAATGCTAAAATACTTCCCGTAGAGGAAGGAAAGATCACCTGAATCTAAGGGAATCAGTGGAACTGAATTGGTGCTGTATTAGAAATTGCACAAAGGGAATTACAAATGTGATATTTGGTGGACAATATGAGTTTATTTCCTTATTTTTCTTACAAGATATAATTTTTAAGATGTTCCTTGAACACTGTTTATCTATAGGACTATGAGCCTTCTAGGAGAGTCCTCTAGTATTACTTTATATTAGTTTATAACGTTGTTGTTGTTGTTATGTGTTGTCGAGTCAGCTCCGACTCATAGCGACCCCTCCTTGGGTTTCCAAAGCAATATAACTACGGAAGTAAATTGTCCCATCTTCCTTCCAAGGAGTGGCTGGTGGGTTTGAACTGCCAGCCTTCTGGTTAGCAGTCAAGTGTCTTAGGCACTATGCTACCAGAGCTCCCTTTCTAACTATATTAGCATCAAACAAAATAGACTTAAAAACAAAATATATTATTAGAAATAAAAAAAAGGATTTCTTATAGATTGAACTTTGTCCTATAAAATTATATGCTGAAGTTCTGACTTCCCTGTACCTGTGAATATGACCTTGTTTGGAAAGAGGATCTTTGAAATGTTATCAGTTAACACTGAATTATAGTGGGGAAGGGTGGGTTTTAGTCCAATATCAATGATATTTTGTAAAAGAAGGGAGGTCTGGTGGCACAGTTCCTAAGGCTAATCAGAAGGCTGGCAATCTAAAGCCACCAGTCACTCCTTGGAAGGAAGATTGGGTGATCTACTTCCATAGAAATATCACCTTGGAAACCCAATAATGGGTCACTAGAAGAAGGAAGACACAGGCAAACATCAAAGATCACTGAAAATCGCCAGAAACCAAGAGAGGCATAGAATATATTTTACTTCAGAGTTTGCAGAAGAAATCAACATAACACACATCTTAATTTCAGATTCCAGCTTCCAGCTTCCAGCTTCCAGAACTGAGACAATAGATTTTTTTTTTCTTTAAAAGTCACTCAGTTCCTGGTACATTCTTATACTATCTGCAGTGAACTAATAAAAATAAAACATAGGTTTCCTGCCAAAGAAAGCAAAAATAGAAATAATGGAAGACGAAATAGACATTAAACAATAGCTGGAGGCATCAATAACTTACTATCAATAATAGATTAAACAACCAGGCAGGTGATCAATAAGGAAGAAGAATATTAGAATAGTACTATAAGTCAAGTAGGAAGCTCTGGTAGTGATTTGCCTAAGGCACTTACTTGACATTCAACCAGAAGGCTGGCAGTTCAAACGCATCAGCCACTCTTCAGAAGGAAGGTTGAACAATCTACTTCCTTAGTGATACTGCCTCAAAAACCCAAGGAGTGGTTGCTATGAGTCAGGTCCAACTTGACGGCACATAAAAATAACAACAACAACAACAACAAGCCAAGTAAATATAACAGATATCTGTATAACTGGCCTTCTAAAGGTAGAATGCTAATTCTTTTCACGTGCACAGGGTACAGTCTCCAGAATATAACATATACTATGCCATAAAATGAGTTTTGATAAATTTAAAATTATTAAAATCATACAGAGTTGGTCATAGAAAAGATTTCCCAAGAGGAGATGGGGTGAGGGGAGCTCAAATGACACAAATCAGAAATGAAAGAAGGTATATTGTTACAAATTTCACAAATATATATATGGGAATACTATAAGTAACTGCATGTCAACAAATCCAGTAACTGAGATTGTCATATTTTACATAAATAACATTTCCAAGTAAATAATGTGTATGTATATATATATATATATATATATATATATGAAATATTAATGATTATCCAAAAAAAAAAAAAAAGAAAAGTAAAAACCCTACTTAAATTCTTCCCACTCCAAGATGCTCAGCTCAATCTTTGTTAACACTGGAAACAAGGAGGTGCTGAGTGATAAATGAGATATGACATTGGAGTTTTAAACAGAATTCTGAATCCCTTGATCTTTGTAAAAAGAACCAGAAACCTGCAGGGTCAAAAGCAAGCAAAAGCAGTCATTGAACTAAAACCTTCATAAGAACAGGGCCATGATTGTCTTGGTTCATCTTTGCCCAGATTAAGTCCCATAACATGATACTATGTATCAGTGATTGCACCCTAAGATTGAAAGATGAGCTGACATACTAGGGAGATGTCCAAATTCAACAAAGACCCAAGAAACAGATGATAACCCTGGAACTCTGAGCAACAAATGAAAGGATAAAGAGTTAGGTTCAAAACACATTAGAAAAAGAAACTGAACAAAAGCAGTGAATAAGGAGAGATATGGAGTGGAACTACCCTGTCAGCGGGAGCACTGGTGGCATACTGCCTAAGGGATTTGACTGCTAACCAGAGTCTGGTGGTTCAAATCCACCAGCCACTCCTCAGAAGGAAGATTGGGGAGTCTACTTCTGTAGGATGTTGTTGTCGTTGTTGTTATGTGCCACCTTGTCGGACCCGACTCATAACGAGCCCTCCTTGGGTTTCCGAGGTGGTATCACTATGGATGTAGATTGTACAACCTTCCTTCCGAGGAGTGGCTGGTGGGTTTGAAATGCCAGAAACCCAAGAAGGGGTCACTATGAGTTGGATCCGACTCAATGGCAGTAAGTGAGTACCCTGTCAGCCAGCCTGGCACAACATGGACATTTTGGGACATAGCAGACAGCCTATCCAAGTAAAGAGTAGGGAAATTCACAGAATCTCACATAAGACAAACAGTGTAAACAAATCCAGGGTGAAGCATGGGGAACCTTTCATTGCAACCAGTAAGCCACAACTGTCACATTTGGAACCTATACCTCTCGACCCAGGGCAGTTACCACTACCCACTCCTGCACCCCTTGATCAATAACAGATGCTAAACAATACCTGCACAGCCTGCTCACAGCTGCTCTACATGAACATCTATGAAAGACCTGTGCAACACTCAATGGATGAATGAATAAAAAGCAAGTTATAGTAAATACACACAATGGAATAATATGCAATGTTAAAGAATAACAATGAGTCTGCAAAACACTTCATAAGATGGATGAACCTAGAGAAAATTATTGCATGACACCACTACAGTAAAAATTAAGAAAAGGTTTATACACAGAAAAGATCATTCTTTGAGGGTTACCAGGGGTGGAAGGGGAGGGAAGGGTAAATCACCAACTAAAGTGTAAGTACATATTAAGTTAGGTAACAAGGATGATAATATACAAAAAGAGGGATGTCAGCACAAAATTATCAAGACAGTGGAAGACACAGGAGATGGGATACAAGAGTTAAAGGCAACAAAGGTGAATACTGTTACCTATTATCCTCCAATAAGTGTGATAACAATAATCTACAAGTGGATACATAGACAATCTGAACAGTGGGAAGGCAAATGGGACTACATTCATGAATATATATATATATATATATATATATATATATATATATATATATAGCAGCTCTTTGGGAACAGTCACTGGTTTATGGCATGCTTGGAGCCTGCATGTAGATGTGTCATTATTTAGCAGCCTGCCATGCTCTGCTGACCTGAGGACTTACAATGGACCTGAATTGCATGGTTTGGAAACATCTGGACTGTGCCTTTTTACTTGTCAACCTTGGGCTTGTCAACCTCAGCAGCCAGCAGCTGTCTGAGTGAAGAAAAGTCTCTACCTTCAGTGGGCCGGGACCTAGAGGCCGAGCTGAAGCCCAAGGCTGAGGGGCTTTCACCCAGCCCCTAGAGCCTGGCTCTTTGAACTTGGACTTAAAGCATCCAAAATGTGAGAGAATAAACTCCTGTTTGTTAAGGCCATCCCATTTGTGCTATATTGCTGTCAGAGCAGTTCTAGGTAACCAGCACGAAACTGAATAACACCTTGCTTAAAACTATTGGGTAACAGAATAAATAAAAAGTGAAATTTAAAAAATCTTAGAACAAAACAAGAATGAAAACACAACATACCAAAACTTTGGGACACAGCAAATGCAGTGTTGAGAGGTCAATTTATAGCAATTAACTCACACATCAAGAAAGAAGAAAGAACCAAAATCAACACCATAACTGAACAACTCCAACAATTAGAAAAACAATAGAGAAAATGTCTACTGGTACCAGAAGAAAAGAAATAATAAAGATTAGAACAGAAATAAATGAAACAGAAAAACAACAGAAAGAATCACCAAGTATAGAGGTTGATACTTTGAGAAGATTTATTAAATTGACAAAACACTGCAAATTTAAAAAGGAAAAGAATGAGAAGCTGCGAATAATCGAAATAAGAAATGAATTGGATGACATTTCAACATGACCAACTGAAATCAAAATAATAAAAGAACATTATAAACTACTGTGAAACTTCTTGTTGAAAGGAGAGTAGCTAAAACAAATGAAAGAAATGACAAGATAAAAGAACAGAACAGAAGATTACAAAGAGCAGCTTGAGAAGTCAAAGTAAATTATTATAATGAAATGTACAAAGACCTGGAGTTGGAAAACCAAAAGGAAAGAACATGTTTAGCATTTCTCAAGCTGAAAGAACTGAAGTAAATAAATAAATAAAGCCTCAAGTTGCAATGCTGAAATATTCTATGGTCAAAATATTGAATAATGCAAGAAATATGAAAGGAAATGGAAGAAATACAAAGAGTCATTGTACTAAAAAGAAATGGTGGTCATGTTCATCTATTTCAGGATGTGGCATATGATCAAGAACCAATTGTATTGAAGGAAGAAGTCTAAGCCGCACTGAAGGAATTGGTGAAAAACAAGGCCCCAAGAATTGACAGAATACCATTAAGATGTTTCAACAAATGGATGTCGTACTGGAGACACTTATTTGTTTATGCCAAGAAATATGGAAGTCAGCTACTTGGCCAACTGACTAGAAGAGATCCATATTTATACCCATTCCAAAGAAAGTTGATCCCACAAAATGTGGAAATTATCAAACAATATCATTGATATCACATGCAAGTAAAATTTTGCTGAAGATAATTCAAAACTACTTGTAACAGTATATTGACAGGGAACTTCCAGAAATGCAAGCTGGATTCAGAAGAAGATGTGGAACAAGGGATATCATTGCTGACGTCAGATGAATCTTGCCTGAAAGCAAAGAATACCAGAAAGATGTTTACTTGTGTTTTATTGACTACTCAAAAGCATTTGACTGTGTATATCATAAAAATTATACATAACTTTGAGAATTGTGGAAATTCTAGAACATTTAATGGTGCTCATAAAGAACCTGTATGTAAACCAGAAGGCTTTTTGAAAAGAACAAGGGGATACTACATGGTTTAAAATCAGGAAGAGTTTGTGTCAGGGTTGTATCCTTTCACAATACTTATTCAATTTGTATGCTGAGCAAATAATGTGAGAAATTAGACTATATAAAGAAGAGCATGGCATCAAAATTGGAGGAAGACTCATTAACAACATGCAATATGCAGATGACACAACTTTGCTTGGTGAAAGTGAAGATGACTTGAAGCACTTACTGATAAAGATTAGACTACAGTCTGCAGTATGAATTACACCTCAACATAAAAGAAAATGAAAATCCTCACAACTGGAGCAATAAGCAGCATCATGATAAATGGAGAAAAGACTGAAGTTATCAAAGATTTCATATTACTTGGTTCCATAGACAACACTAGGAGCTCTGATAGTGTAGTGCCTAAGGCACTTGACTGCTAACCAAAAGGCTGGTGGTTCAAACACCCAGCCACTCTTTGGAAAGAAGGATGGCCAATCTACTTCCATAGTGATACCACCTCGGAAAGGAGGGGTCTTTATGAGTCAGGACCAACTCGACAGCACATAACAACAACAACAACAACAACAACAACACTCAACACCAATAGAAATGACAACCAAGAAATCAGATGATTTGTTGCACTGGGCAAATCTTCTGCAAAAGACCCCTTTAAAATGCTGAAAACTAAAAATGTCTCTACGAAGACTAAGGTGTGCCTAACACACAGATGATATTTTCTATCATCTCATATGCATGTGAAAGCTAGACAGTGAATAAGGAAGACCAAAGAAGAGTTGATGCTTTTGAATTGTGATGCTGGAGAAGAAAACTGTAAGTACCATGGACTGCCAGAAGAACTAACAAATCTATCTTAGAAGAGGTGCAGCTGAAATGTTCCTTGGAAGCAAGAATAGGCAGAGTTCATCTCACTTTTGTCATGTTGTCAGAAGGGACCATTCCCTGGAGAAGGATATCATGCTTGGTAAAGTGGAGGACCAGGGAAAAAGGAGAAGGTCTTCAACAAGATAGATTGAAACAGTCACTATAATGATGGAATCAGGTTTAGCAAGAATTGTGAAGCTGGCACAGGACCAGGCAATGTTTCATTCTATTGTATATAGTGTTATTATGAGTTAAAGCTGAAACTTGACAGCACCTAAGAACAATATCAGCATGAACTGAACTAAAACAAATTTGAAAACCTAGAAGAAATGGAAAAAAAAAAAACTAGAAACACACTACCTACCTAAGCTAACACAAATTGAGGTAGAAATTTTGAATAAATGCATGATAGAAGAAGAAACCAGCATCCTGGTTTCTCTAGAGCCAGGAAAGGGAGGGAGCAGCCAGGGACCACAGGAGCAGCAGGATACAGGTAAGGGGTGGGAGGCAGACAAGGCCCCAGAACACTAGAGTCAGGAAAGGGAGGGAGTGGCCAGGGACCACAAAATGGCAGGATCCAAATAGGATTTTGGTAAGGGGAGGGGGCAGAGTTTTCCTACAGCTAAGGGAGACAAACTTGTCTGTCAGTTTGTCATCCTGTGGGACTTGCACTTTGCTGTGAGGCTTGAGGCTGTGCCAGTGTTGTTTCAAATGCCAGCAGGATTGCACATGCTGCACAGGTTTCAACACAGATTACAGACTGAGACAGACTAGGAAGAAAGAAGAGATTCACTTCTCAAAAAATTGGCCAGGGAAAACCTTATGAATAGCAGAGAAACACTGATACATTACTGGGCAACTTTATGAATAGCTTGGATCATTGTCTGACCAGCATAGGAAAACGAGCCCCTTGGGTCAGAAGGCACTCAAAATAAGACTGTGAAAGAACTGCCTCATCAGAGGAGAACAAACCTTAATGATATAAAGTAAGTCTTTCAGGATCTCCATGTGCTGATGTGCATGACTCAAATTGAGGAGAAACAGCTGCAAACATCCATTAATAATACAAAGATGGAAAGTGTGAAGTATGAATCTAGGAAAACTGGAAGTTACCAAAAATGAAATGGAACACATAAAGATTGATATCCTAGGCATGGGTGAGCTGAAATGGACCTGTTTGGCCATTTTGAATCAGACAACCATAGATCTACTATGCCAGGAATGACAATTTGAAGAGGAATGGCATGGCATTTATCATCACAAAGGATGTTTCAAGATCTGACCTGAAGTACAAAGCTGTCAGTGATAAGATAATATCTGTATGCCTACAAGGAAGACACATTAATATGACTATTATTCAAATTTATGCACCAACCACCAAACCCAAAGATGAGTAAATTGAAGATTTTTATTAACTTCTGCAGTCTAAAATTGGCCAATCGTGTCATCAAGATGTGTTGATTATCATTGGTGTTTGGAAACAAAGAAGAAACCCCGGTAGTTGGAAAATTTGGCCTTGGTAACAGAAATAACACTGGAGATCACATGATAGAATTTTGCAAGACCGACAACTTACTCATTGCAAATACCTTTTTTTCAACAACATAAACGGTGGCTATACACATGAACTTCATTAGATGGAGTACACGTGTGAGGCAAGAGGCAATGGAAAAGTTCAATATCTTCAGCCAAAACCAGGCCAAGAGTTGATTGTGAAACAGACCATCAACTGCTTATATACAAGTTCAACTTGAAGTTTAATACAATTAAAACAAGTCCACAAGAGCCAAAAATATGATTTTGAATATATCTATCCTGAATTTAGAGACCATGTAAAGAATAGATTTGACTCATTGAACACCAATGACCGAAAACCAGAATTGTGGGATCACATCAAGAGCATGATCCATGAAGAAAGCAAGAGGTCATTAAAAATATGAGAAAGAAAAGACCAAATGGATGTCAGAAAAGACTCTGAAACTTGCCCTTGAGCGGAGAGTAGCTAAAGCAAATGGAAGAAACGACAAGATAAAAGAGCTGAATAGAAGATTTCAAACAGCAGCTCGAGCAGACAAAGCCAATTACTATAACAAAATGTGCAAAGACCTGTAGTTAGAAAACCAAAAGGGAAGAACATGCTTGGCATTTCTCAAGCTGAAAGAACTGAGGAAAATATTTAAGCCTCAAGTGGCAATATTGAAAGATTCTATGGGCAAAATATTGAATGATGCAGGAAGCATCAAAAGAAGATGAAAGGAATATACAGAGTCACTGTATCAAAAAGAACCAGTCGATCTTCATCCATTTCAGGAGGTGGCATATGTTAAAGAGCCAATGATCTTGAAGGAAGAAGTCAAAACTGCACTGAAAGAATTGGTAAAGGAAAAGCCTTCAAGAATTGATGGACTACCCATTGAGATGTTTCAACAAATGGGTGCCTCACTAGAGTCACTCACAGGGGAATGCCAAGAGATTTGGAAGACAGCTACCTAGCCAACTGACTGGAAGAGATTTATATTTTTACTCATTCCAAAGAAAGGTGATCACACAGAATGTGGAAATTATCAAACAATATCATTAATATTACAGGCAAGTAAAATCTTACTGAAGATAATTCAAAAACAGTTGCAGCAGTATATTGATGGAGAAATTCCAGAAATGGAAGCTGGATTCAGAAGAGGTTGTGGAACAAGGGATATCATTGCTGATGTCACATGGATCTTGGCTCAAACCAAAGAATATCAAAAAGATGTTTACTTCTATAGAAAAGTATTTGATTGTGTGGATCATAACAAATTGTGGATAACATTGAGAAGAATGGGAATTCCAGAACACTTAATTGTATTCATGAGGAACCTGTACATAGACCAGGAGACTGTTACTCGAACAAGAAAGGGAACACTACATGGTTTAAAATCAAGAAGGGAGTGTGCTAGGGTTGTATCCTCTCACCATACTTATTCAATCTGTATACTGAGCAAATAATACGAGAAGCTGGATTATATGAAGAGGAACATAGCATCAGGATTGGATGAAGAATCATTAATAACCTGTGATAAGCTGATGACACAACTTTGCTTGCTGAAAGTGAGGATGACTTGAAGCACTTAGTGATGAAGATCTAAGAACACAGTCTTCAGTATGAATTACAAATAAAGAAAACAAAAATCCTCACAACTGGACCTATAAGCAGCATCACAATAAATGGAGAAAAGATTGAAATTGTCAAAGACTTCACATTGATTGGTTGTACAATCGACACCAATAGAAGCAGCAGTCAGGACATCAGACAACATATAGCACTGGGCAAATTGGCTGCAAAGGACCTCTTTCAAGTGCTGAAGAGCAAAGATGTCTCCTTGACAACTAAGGTGAACCTGACACAAGCTATGGTATTTTCAATCACCTAATATTTATGTGAGAGCTGGAAAATGAATAAGGAAGACTGATGAAGAACTGATGTTTTTGAGCTGTGATGTTGGCAAAGAATGCTGAAAGTACCATGTGAAAAGAACTAACAGGTCTGTCCTGGAGGAAGTGAGCCGGAATGCTCCTTGGAGGCGTGAATGGCCAGACTTCATCTCACATACTTTGGCCATGTTGTCAGAAGGGACCATTCCCTGGAAAAGGATGTCATGCTTGGTAAGGTGGAGGGTCAACAAAAGAGGGGAAGGCCCTCAATGAGATGGATTGACATGGTGGCAGTGGTGATGGGCTCAAGTATAGCAAGAATCATGGAGCTAGTGCAGGACTGGGCAGTATTTCCTTCTGCTGTGCATAGGGTTGCTGTGAGTTGGAGACAACTCTATGGCACCTAACAACAACAACAGAAGCAGAAATTGAATAAGTATTAAACAATCTACCAGCAAAAAGAAATCCTGAGCTAGTTAACTTCACTGTAGAATTCTACCAAACATGCAGACAAGAGCTGACACCAAATATACACAAACGATTCCAAAACTCAGAAAAGGATATAATACTTCCAATTTCATTTTATGAAGTGATTATAACCCTGATAGCAAAACCAGACAAATACATTAATAGTAAAGACAATATACACAGATATCCCTCATGAACATAGATGCAAAATTCTCAACAAAATCCTAGCTAATAGAATACACCATCACATCAAAAAAATAATACATCATAACCAAGTGAGATACATACCAAGTATGCAAGGATGATTCAACATTAGAAAATCAATTAACATAATCCACTGCATAAATAAAACAAAGCAAAATAATGACATGATCATCTCAATCAATTCAGAAAAGCATTCAACACAAGTTCCTGATTGAAAAAAAAAAAAAAAAAAAAAACACCTCTCTGAATATAGGATTGGAAGGGAAATTCCTTAACATATTAAGGCATATACACAAAACCAGTGGCTAACATTATACTCAACAGAGAGAGATTGAAAGCTTTTTCCTTGTGAATATTAACTAGATAGAGATGCCCCCTATCACCAACCTATTCAGAAGTCTTAACCAGAGCAATAAGACGAGAAACAGAAATAAAAGTCAACCTATTTGATAAGAAAAAGGTAAAACTATCTCTATTTTCAGAATATATTATCTTATACATAGAAAGTCAAAGAAACTCATCAAGAAAACCACTGGAACTAATTTAAAGATTCAGCAAAGTTGAACTTTATATATTCCTCTACTGTAATGAGGAGATCTCTGACATGGAAATCAGGAAAACAACACAACATTACTGAAAAGATGAACTATTTAGGAATGAACCTAATCAAGGCAAAAAGACTTATACAAAGAAAACTGTAGAATACTACTGCAAGAAACCAAAAGAGACCCACCTAAATGGAAAAAACATAACATACTCATGGATTGGATGACTAACATTGTTGAAAAATCAATACTACCCGAAGCAATTTACAGATATATTGCAATCCTGGTTCAGATTCTGTCATCATTTTTTAAAGAGATAGAAAAATTAATACTCAGCTGTTTCTGGAAAGAAAAGATACCACAAATACACAAAGCACTACTAAATAAGAACAAGGTAGGAGGTCTCACATATCCAGATCTTAAAATGTACTCTAAAGCCACAGTAGTAAAAAAAAAACATCCTGGGACAGTTACAATGACAGACACATAGACCAATGCAATAAAATTAAGAATCTAGAAGTAAATCCATCCACCTATGGACAACTAGCCACCAGCCATTCCTTGGAAGGAAGGTTGGGCAATCTACTTCTGTAGTGATACCACCTTGGAAACCCAAAGAGGGGTCTCTATATGTCAGATACGACTCGATGGCAGTAAGCCTTTTTTTTTTTTTTTTTTAATGGGCAATTAATCTTCTACAAAGGGCCAAAGTCCATTAATTGGGGAAGAAGTAGTCTCTTTGACAGGTGGTGCTGGCAAAACTGAATATTCATTTCCAGAAAAACAAAACAAGATCCATACTTTATATTTTATATAAAATATAATTCAAGATGGATGAAAAACCTAAATGTAAAACCTGAAAGTATAAAAATCATCAACAAAAAGATAGGGGAAAGCTTAGGGGCTATAATTAGTCTATAAAAAATAATTTAAAATTCACAGAGAAGATAAATTAGATGATTAATTTCCAAAAAAAAATTAAATATCTATGCATCAGAAGACTTCTCCAAAAGAGTAAAAAGTGAAAACAACTTTTGCAACAATATTTCTGTTAAGATTTATATAATTTATAGAAAACTTCAACACCTCAACAACTAAAAGACAATCCAGTTAAAAAATTGGCAGAGTACATGAACATACACGTCACCAAATAAGACATATAGACAGCCAACAAGCATATGAAGAAATGTTCCTGATCATTAGCCATTACAGAGATGCAAATAAAAAAAAATGAGTTATCTCAGCCCAGCAATAGCAAAAACTAAAACCAAACTCACTGCCATTGAGTAGGTTCTGATTTATAGCAACACCCTTTGGGTTTCCAAAACAGTAAAAGTTTAGGGAAGTAGATTGATTGCCCAGTCTGCCTTCTGCAGAGTGGCTAGTGGGTTTGAAACACTAAGTTAAAAAAATGCAAATAACAAATGTTGAAGAGGATGTGGAGAGGTAGGATCTCTCTTGCACTGCTGGCAGGAGTGTAATATTGTACAACTACTGTAGAGAACAGTATGGCACTTCCTTAAAAAGTTTGAAATAGAAATACCATATGATCTAACAATTCCACTATTAGGTATATATCTTAGACAAATAAGAGTATGACACAAATAGATACATACACACTCATGTCCATCACAGCATTTTTCATGATAGCAAAAATTATGGAAACAGCCTAAGTGCCTGTTATTGGATCAATTAATAAACTATGATATATACATACAATGGAATACTATGCAATGTTAAAGAATAATGAAGACTCCGTGAAACAATTAATAGAGAGGATTAATCTGGAGGACATTTTGCTGAGTGAAATAAGTCAATCACAAAATACAATTATTATATGGGACCACACTAAAAGGTCAAGAAAAGATAAGAGGGGAATCACTCACTAGAGAGGTGACATGTGTTAACATGTGTGAAAGGAAAGTTTAACATGTGTGAAAGGAAAGTTAACATGTGTGAAAGGAAAGTTTACATGTTGTGAGAGAGATCGCAGCACAGCATGGCCAATGGTAGTATAACCAATGGCAAAGGAAATCACTGGAAGGCACACAAGAGTGAAAAACAGCAGAGGTAAATATACACACAATTCTGCAATAATAGCAATAACAACATCTACGATTAACATTTTCATACAAGTAACTCACATATTATATGTTTATTTTGCAAACTACACAAGTTCCTCACCCAATTGTTCCCTATGTACACTATGTATTATGTGCATGTGCATGTTATTTGTGTGGGTGTGTTATATGCAAAAAATATGGTAAATACATAGTATAAAAGATGATGTAGGAGGGTGAATGGGAGTATACCCACAAATATACAACTTTGTTGTTGTTGTTGTTGTTGTTATGTGCCGTCGAGTCAGACCCGACTCATAGCGACCCCTCCTTGGGTTTCCAAGGCAGTATCACTATGGAAGTAGATTGCCCCATCTTCTTTTCAAGGAGTGGCTGGTAGGTTTGAACCACCAGCCTTCTGGTTAGCAGTCAAGTGCACTACACTACCAGAGCTCCCGAAAATTTCTTAGCCATAACCAAAAATCTTGAGGGAATGACTATCTGAGCTTGGGGACTTAGGATCCCCATCTCCAGGTTAATTGGCATAAAATAGGAAAATGCTCTATATCCTACCATGATGAATTGTGAGTGGGGTCTTAAAAGCTTGTGAGAGGCCATCTAGGATGAAAAAAAAAAAAAGGCTTTTTAAACTTATATGACAATTTAGCAAAATTGTGAGGTACAAAGTCAATAAAAAAAACAATTTTATTCTATATTATCAATAAGTAACTCCAAATAAACTTAAAATGCACTTCCTCTAGGACAGATTTCTTAGTCCTTTTAGCAGACCATGATAGTCTTAGAATTCTTCTTCAATACCACAACTCAAAAGCATCAACTCTTCTTTCGTCTTCCTTATTCATTGTCCAGCTCTTACATGCCTAAGAAGCAACTGAAAATACCATGGTTTGGGCCAGGCACACCTTTGTCTTCAAGGAGACATCTTTGCTCTTCATCACTTGAAAGAGTCTTTTGCAGCAGATTTGCTCAATGCAGTATGTCATCTGATGTCTTGACTGCTGCTTCCTTTGGTGTTAATTATAGAACCAAGTAATATGAAATCTTTAACAACTTCAGTCTTTTCTCCATCCACTATGAAGCTGTTTATTGGACCAGGTGTGAGGATTTTTATTATCTTTATATTAAATTGTAATCCGTACTACAGACTGTAGCCTTTAATCTTCATCAGTAAGTGCTTCAAGTCATCCTCACTTTCAGCAAACAAAGTTGTGTCACCTGTGTATTGCAGGTTGTTAATGAGTCTTCCTCCAATCCTGATGCCACGTTCTTCTTCATATAATCCAGCTTCTCCAATTATTTGCTCAGCATACATGTGGAATAAGTTTGATGAAATGAATCAACCTTGACACACTTCCTTCTTGATTTTGAACCATGCCATATCCCCTAGTTCTGTTTGAATGACAGCCTCCTGATCTATGCACAGGTTCCTCATGAGTAAAATTAAGTGTTCTGGAATTCCTATTCTTCTCTGTGTTATCCATAATTTGCTATGATCCACACAATCAAATGCTTTTGCATACTCAATGAAACATAAGTAAACATCTTTCTGGCATTCTTTGCTCTTAACTAAGATCCACCTGACATCAGCAATGATATCCCTTATTCCACATCCTCTTCTGAATCCAGCTTGCATTTCTGGAAGTTCTCTGTCAATATACTGTTGCAACCATTTTTGAATTATCTTCAGTAAGATTTTACTTGTGTACAATATAAATGATATTGTTCTATAATTTCCACATTCTGTGGGATCACCGTTCCTTGGAATGGGTACAATATGGATCTCTTCCAGTCTGTTGGCCAGGTAGCTCTCTTCCAAATATCTTGGCATAACTGAGTGAGTGCCTGCAGTGGGGCATCCATTTGTTGAAACATCTCAATGGGTATTCTATCAATTCCTGGCAACTTTTTTTTTTTTGCCAATTCCTTCAGTGAAGCTTCAACTTTTTCCTTCAATACCATAGGTTCTTGATCATATGCCATCTCCTGAAATGGATGAAGATCTACCACTTCTTTTTGGAACAGTGACTCTATGTATTTGTTCCATCTTCTCTTGATGCTTCCTGCATCATTCAATATCTTGCCCATAGAATCTTTCAATACTGCAAATTGAGGCTTGAATTTTTTCCTCAATTATTACAGCTTGAGAAATCCCAAGCATGTTCTTCCCTTTTGGTTTTCTAACTTCAGGTCTTTGCACATTTCATTATAGTAATTTGCTTTCTGCTCAAGCTGCACTTTGAAATTTTCCATTTGGTTCCTTGATCTTGTTATTTCTTCCATTTGCTTTAGCTACTCTCTACTCAAGGGCAAGTTTTAGAGTCTCTTCTGACACCCATTTTGGTCTTTTCTTCCTTTCCTGTCTTTTCAATGACCTCTTGCATTCTTCCTGGATGATGTTATTGATGTCATTCCATATTCCTCTGGTTTTCAGTCACTGGTGTTCAATGCATCAAATCTATTCTTTCAGTGGTCTCTAAATTCAGGAGACATATTATCAAGGGCATATTTTGGCTCTCATGAGCTTTTTTAAATTGTGTTCAACTTGAATTTGCATATGGGCAGTTGATGGTCTGTGCCACAATCAGCTCCTGATCTTGTTTTGACCAAAGATATTGAACTTCTCCATCACCTCTTGCCATAGATGTAGTCAATCTGATTCCTGTGTATTTCATCTGGTGAAGTCCACGTGTATAGTAGTCACTTATGTTGAAAAAGGTATTTGCAATGAATACATCACTGGTCTTGCAAAATTCTCTCATGTGATCTCCAGCATTATTTCTATCACCAAGGCCATATTTTGCAAATACCAGTAACTCTTCTTAGTTATCAATATTTTCATTTCAATCACCAGTGATCATCAACACATCTTGATTACATGTTCAGTCAATTTCAGAAATTGGTAGAAATCTTCAACTTCCTCATCTTTGGTTTTGGTGGTTGGTGCATAAATTTGAATAATAGTAGTATTAATTGGTCTTTCTTGCAGGCCTATGGACATTATCCTATCACTTACAACATTGTACTTCAGGACAGATCTTGAAACACTCTGTGACTATGAATGGCACAACATTCCTCTTCAATTTGTCATTCCAGACAGAGTAGAGCATATGGTTGTCTGATTCAAAATGGCCAAAACCAGTCCACATCATCTCACTAATGCCCAGGATATCAATCTTTATGCATTCTATTTCATTTTTGACAACTTCCAGTTTTCCTAGATTCATACTTCGTTCATTCCATGTTCCCAATTTTAATGGATGTTTACATCTGTTTCTACTTATTTTGAGTTTTGCTACATCAGCCAATGGAGGTCCATATCATTAAGATCACCTCCACTCTGAGGAGTCAGCTCTTCCCCAGTCAAATTTTGAGTGCTTTCTGACCTGATGAGCTCATCTTCTGGCAGTATATCAGACAATGTTTCATGGCTATTCATAAAGTTTTCCAGTAATAAAAATAAAAGTTAAAATCCAGTAACAAAATCTTTAGGGATAATTTTCACAAAGTATGTGGTGTAAGACCAATATACCAAGCATTGCTTATAAAAATTGAAGAAGACTTAACTAAATGAATAGTTATACGAGCTAAATGGTTTGAAAGACCCATGATTCTTAAATTTTCAATTATATGAAAATCTATGTATGTTTAATGCTATACAAATCAAAATACCATCAGGCATTATTGTAAAAATTAGCACATTAAACTCAAAATTATATGAAAACTTAATGGACCAAAAATAGCAAATAAATAAATAAATAAAGAAGAAAGAAGGTTGAATTTAAAGACTTGCCAGAAAAGTATATTAATCGAGATGATTTGGTGTTGGAGTAAGAATAGAGAAATTGATGTGGGAAAAGAACACATTTATGGTCAAAAGACTTCAAAAAGACTTAGAAAAGTCAATATAGAATATATAGTCTTTTCAATAAAAATGAACTTCAGTAATTTACACTACATACAGAATTTAAGTAAAAATTGTTTAATGTAATTTCAAGTAAGTTCTAATGTAAATAATAAAGGTAAAAATCTTGGAGAAGAAAACATGGGGAAAAAATCTCTCCTCCTTGATATAGGACAAGGTTACTTACCATAGAAAACAAAATTCACTTATGATCTGGAGATTTGAGACTCACAAAAGATTTATAGTTATTGGCCATAGCAAGAAAAAGCTAGGGTATGGTTCAGTTCCCCTTAAATGATGGAAAACTGGCACAATAGTTTTTTCTGCTGTTTAATAAGTAAGTATATCTTAATAAAACAAAGAGGGAAATGCACCATGATTCATGTTATCTTACTTCAATTAAGGGTTGAGGTCCTGGTATTGTCTTATAACTACCTTTTCACTATGACTCACAGTCCTATGATCATGAGTCAAACTCAGCCACCATGCAGCCTGGTAATTAAAATTCCAGACCCAATGCATTAAATTTTTTTAACCTATAATTATAAACATATCCCAAACATGATCCTTCCCCACTTCTGTTATCCTACCTTAGTTATTAATGAATAGCCAGTCAGAATTTTCTCAACTTCTGTTCCTTCTGTAACAATATATCAGTGGCTCTCTAACTGTGACCCAGTGAGTTCTGCTAGCCTTGTGTGCCTGGCTGGTGCATAATGGCAGGTCTCTCACACAAATGGTTGTCATTGTCTTGGCTTAATAAATATCTTTTTTTAAATAAATTTAAGGCTGAAATCTTTTTTCTTCTACTGTACTAATCATAAAAGAAAACTGGATAAATTGGACTTTCCCAAATTAATGTTCCCATTAACATGTTATTTTAGAATAGGCAGAATTAAACTGTAGAGACAGAGGTAAATAAATTTCATTTTAAAAGAAAAATGATTTATATGTATTTGAATGTGTTAAAATAATGTACATATATATAATAGAGCTAATAGGAGAAAAGTTATAATAACTTCTTGAGAGCTCTGGTGGCATAGTGCCTAAGGCATTTGACTGCTAACCAGAAGGCTGGCAGTTCAAACCCACCAGCCACAGCCAAACACTCTGAGGCAATGAAGCACTGGGCTCATGGGCTTGGGACCATGATCTCAGGGGCCATCAAGCTCAATTGGCATAACACACTACACAAAAACATTCTTCTACATTCCGATTTGGTGAGTAGGGACTGGGATCTTAAAAGTTAAAACCTAAAAGTTTTCTTCTCCAAGATTTTAACTTATATTCTTTACACTAAGCCCTACTTTAAATTACATTAAACAAATTTTACTTCAATTTTGTATGTGGTATAAATTACTGAAGTTCTTTTTTTTGTTGAAAAGACTATATATTCCATCTGAGATGCAAAAATTGGTCTCTCCTCTTCTGAAGCAAAGTAGAATGAAGAAAATCAAAAACACATGGAAGCAATTTGCCCAAGGAACTAGTGGACCATGCTAACCTCAGCCTAAATGATTCTGAGGCCACAAGAACTAGATGGTGCCTGGCTACTACTATCAACCTCTGCAAAAGGACTCAAAATAGGAAATCCTAGATAAAGTGGGAGAAAAATGTGGAACAAAGCTCAAAATCATAAAAATGATGAGGCTTGTTGGTCTGATAGAGACTGGTGAAACCCCCAAGACTAGAGTCCCTTGTCACCCTTTGGTTCTGGAGTCAAACTCATTCCCATTGCTTCCAGGCAAACAACAGACAGGCATATAAGGTGAATATTTACATCTAGGTAGGTACACTCCTTAGAATGTACCTTGATCATGGGAGATCAGAAGGGTAGTATTTTCACAGGGAGATAACTGAGAAGGTAAGAATGCATAGGGAAGAAGGACACAGGGAAAATGTAGCCAAAGGGAGGAAGGCAGAAGAGGGCTGTTACATTATGGGGACTGCAAGCAGTATTATGAAACAAAATGTGTATGAATGGTTGTCTGGAAAATGAATTTGCTCTATAAACTTTCACCCAAATCACGATTAAAAAAAAGAAAAGAAAAAAATGGAATATCATTTACAATAATATTAAAATATAAACGTTTTACTACTAAATGTAATATGCTAAAAAATACACAGAAACATATTGTGAGAAATAAAAGACAATATAAATATTCTACATTCCATATTCATGGATGGAAAGTCACTTACATGCAATTGTAGCCATTTGCTGCTGGCCCACAAATCCCTATCACTTATCACTTCAGAACATGCTGGTCTAACTGCCCACTACCTGTCCAGTTCCTCTGCAATCAGAATCTTTTTTTGCCTGTCTGTGTGGTAGACCAGAGGGTTGTAGATTTCTCTGCCCTGGGACAGCTCTTATCTAATAACTGTGGAGTCTCCGTATAAACATTTGAGAGGGATAATTCTGAGGCATGGGGACTGTGCCGATTCTTAGAGTTTCTTTGCAAGTGTGGTAATTAGCTTAATACCACACCTTTTATTGGATATCTCCTCTTCTCTGCCTTACTCCACCTTCCTGAACAGTGTTCTTATTCCAAGGATTCTTTCACCTTCCAGGTAAATGCATTGCACTCAAATACTTACACTAGGACATACTGCTGGGAAAATCTAAACAAAAGTATTAATTCACACACACACACACACAAATTATGAATAAATCCCATGTCACTCCAAATAAACTCTCCAGTGTGTGTATGTGTAAAACTGACAGGATGATTCATAGTGTAAGATACCCTGTTTTAGTTCCTCAGCAACAAACAAGCTTTAAGACAAATATCAAAGCAGAAGTAATTTATTGCAAAGTACTACTCCAAGAAATACCACACCAGTAGGCAAATAGGGGAGGGGTCTAATAAAGGTTGCAATATTGAGCACAGCTTTACACAAGTAATTTTCACTCTCACCACTTGTCTGTCAATTTGTTGTACTGTGGTGGCTTGTGTGTTGCTGTGAGACTGGAGGCTATGCCACTGGTATATAGAATACCACCACAGGGTCACCTGTGGTGGACAAGTTTCATTAGAGCCTCCAGACTAAGAGAGACTGGTAGAAAGGAAGCAGCTATCCACTTCTGAAAGAACTGGACAGAGAGCCTTATGAATAGCAGTAAAGCACTGTCTGATATAGTACTTGAAGTCTTCATGAGGAACAGTGAAACATTGTCTGATATAGTGCCAGAAGATGAGGCTCTCAGGTCAGAAGGCACTAAAAATATGACTAGGAAAGAGCTGCTTCCTCAAAGTAGAGTTGATCACACTGATATGGATGGAGTAAAGATTTCAAGACCTTCATTTAATGATGGGGCACAACTCAAAATAGGAAAAAACAGTTGCAAACATCTATTGGAACATGGACCGTATGAAGTATGAATGCAGGAAAACTGCAATTTGTCAAAAACAAAATGAAATACATAAAGATACATATCCTAGGAATTAGGGAGCTGAAATGGACTGGTATTGGCCATTTTGAATCAGACAATCATATGGGCTACTATGCCAGCAATGACAAATACAAGAGGAATGGTATTGCATTCATCATCAAAAGAGCATTTCAAGATCTATGCAGAAGTACAATGCTATTGGTGATAGGAAAATATCCTTATGTCTACAAAGAAGACCAGTAAATAACACTCTTATTCAAATTTATGTACCAACTACTAAAGCCAAAGATGAAGAAACTGAAGATTTTTACCAATTTCTCCAGTCTGAATTTGACCTAACATGCCATTAAGATGTATTGATAATTACTGGTTATTGGAATGCACAAGTTGGAAACAAAGAAGAAGCACCGGTAGTTGGAAAATATGGCTTTGGTGATAAAATGATGCTAGAAATCTCATGATAGGATTTTGGAAGACCAATGACTTATTCACTGTAAATAAGTTTATTCAACAACATAAATGGTGGCTATACATGTGGACCTCACCAGATGGAAGACACAGGAATCAGAATGCTAACCAGAAGGCTAGCGGTTCAAATCCAACAGCCACTCCTCGGGAGGAAGGTTGGGCAATCTACTTCCGTAGTGATACTGCCTTGGCAACCCAAGGAGGGGTTGCTAGGAGTTGGGGCTGACTCAACGGTACACAACAACACATCTGTGGAAGAAGACATTGGAGAAGCTCAATATTATCAGTCATAAGAAGTCAGGATCTGACAGTAGAACAAACCACCAATTTCTCATGTGCGAGGCAAAGTTGAACGTGAAGAAAATTAAAACAAGTCCACAAGAGCCAAGATATGAATCTGAGTATATACCACTTGAATTTAGTCACCATCTGAGGAAAAATTTGACACATCAAACACCAGTAACCAAAGACAAGATGTGTTGTGGGATGGTATCAAGAAAAGCATATATGAAGAAAGCAAAAATGTCACTAAAAAGACATGAAAGAAGATAAAAACAAAGTGGATATCAGAAGAGATTCTGAAACTTGCTTTTGAATGAGAGTAGCGAAAGCAAAAGGAAAAAAAAAATATTGAAATAAAAGAGCTGAACAGAAGTTTGTAAAGGGCAGCTAGAAAACACAAACTAAGTTATTATAATGAAATGTGCAAAGACCTGGAGTTAGAAAACCAAAAATGAAGAATACACTGGACATTTGTCAATCTGAAAGAATTGGAGTAAAAATTCAAGCCTCAATTGCAATATTGAAGGATTCTATGGGCAAAATATTGACAAATGCAAGAAACATCAAAAGAAGATAGAAGGAATACACTGTCATCCCACCAAAAAGAATAGGTCAATGTTCAATCATTTTAGGAAGTAGCATGTGATCAAGAACCAGTGCTATTGAAGGAAGGAGTCCAATCTGCACTGAAGGAATTGGTAAAAAAGACAAGCTCCAGGAATTGCCAGAATACCCATTGTGATGTTTCAACAAACTGATGCAGTGCTGGAGGCCCTTACTCATTTATGCAGGAAATTTGGAAAAAAGATCCCTGGAAACCAACTGAAAGAGATCCATAATTGTGCCCATTCCAACGAAAGGTGATCCAATAGAATGTAGAAATTATTGGACAATATTAATGTCACATGCAAGTAAAATTTTGCTAAAGATAATTCAAAAACGTTTGTAACTGTATATTGACAGAAAACTTCCAGAATGCAATCAGGATTCCAAAGATGATGTGGCATGAGGGATATCATTGCAGATGTCAGAGACATCTTGGCAGAAAGCAACAAATACCAGAAAGATGTTTACCTGTGTTTTATTGACTATGCAAAGGCATTTGACTCTATGTATCATAACTAATTATGGTTAACGTTGAGAAGAATGGAAATTCCAAAACACTTAATTTTGCTCATGAGGAACCTGTACATACACCAGGAAGTTGTCATTCTAACAAAACGAGGGGATGGTGCATGGTTTAAAATCAGGAAGGGATAGTATCCTTTCACCATACTTTTTCAATCATTACACTGGAAGCTGGATTATGTGAAGAAGAATGTGGCATCAGGAATAGAGGAAGTCTTATCAACAATCTGCAAAATGCAGATGAACACTTGAAGCACTTACTGATGAAGATCAAAGATGACAGTGTTCAATATGGATTACACCTCAACATAGAGAAAACAACAATCCTCACAACTGGAATATTACACAGTATCACCATAAACGGAGAAAAGATTGAAGTTGTCAGGGATTTAATTTTATTTGGATCCACAATCAACACCGATGGGAGCAGCAGTCAGACATCATATTGCACTGGGCAAATCAGCTGTAAGCGATCTTTTAAAAGTGTTGAAGAGCCAAGATGTCACTTTGAAGATTAAGGTGTGTCTAACTCAAGCCATTTTGTTTTCACTTGACTCATAGGCATGGAAAACTAATAAGAAAGACCAAAGAAGAATTGATGGCTTTGAATTGTGGTATTGGTGAAGACTACTGAAAATACTACTGACTGCCAGAAGAACAAGCAAATTACAGTTGTAGCCATAATGCTCCTTAAAAGTGAGAATAGCCAGATTTTGTCTCAACTACTTTGGTCAAATGGTAAGAAGAGAACATTCCCTGGAGAGAGGTATAATGCTTGGTAAAGTGGATGGTCAAAGAAAGAAGGGAATCCCTTCAATGAGATAGATTGACACAGTGGCTGCAAAGAAGAGCTCAAGTGTTAGCTGGGATTGTGAGGATGATGGAGAATTATTCAGTGTTTCTTCTTGTACTTAGGGTAGGTATGACTCAAAATTGGCTCAACAACACCTAATGACAACAAAGTTCATTCAATCCCACAGTGAGCACTCAGAGCTGGGATATTTACACTACAACATCAGTCCTGGAAAGGGTTACCATAATGTTGGAGGCAGAATGGGCTCTGTCAGATTGGCCATTGTTAGAGGAAATGGGTGACCATGCAATGAAAGCAAGCTTGGAGAAGGACCATGAAGGGACCTGAGGGGGCTGAGGGTGTAAGCAGCATGTGAGCAGCATGTGGTCATTTAGAGGGGAACCTGGAGGTGAGACATTCTCCCTGAAGCTACCAATGGCAAGTGGTGATACCAGAAGTCATTGTTTCCTGACCTGCAGCACCCCCAGCAAGGGCATAGCTGTCAGAGGTATTTCCCAATGAGAAGTCTTCCAGAGACAATATTTTCCATAAGCAGCCCTGAGGGAGCCTCTTCTCAAAGCATTCCAATTCCTTGGTTGTAAATTATTGCTGTCTCTAGATCTGTAACCATGGCCACATCCCTTAACCACAGTAAGACTTCATTTGCTTTTAGCATAAGAAGATATTAATATCTTTATCAAAAGTTATTCAGAAGGATTCAATGAGATAATAATTAAGTGCCTAGATGAGTACTTCAACCATGCAGGTTCTCAAAAATTATTTCTGCGATACAGATATGGCCCTTCTAGCTATGGTCTTTGTGACTCCCACCAGATGACTGGTGGGAATTAATGCAAATGTGAGGTGCTTGTGATTCACCAATGGATGGGATAACTTGTTAATAATGTAAATAAGGTATGTGTCACCCTTCTGCGGGTGGGGTCACACAAAAAATCTGTATGGAACCTTAATGTGAAGATTGGTCAGTTTTATCCCCTCATTAGGCTTAAAATGAGCCATCTCAAAAGCAGAAAGGGGGAATCTCACTACCATCAACAGAGAAGAGCCAAGAGTGGAGTGTGTCCATGGACTTGAGATCCCAACACTGAGTTGGCAAGAAGTAGCAGCAAAGAAACCAAGGTAGAGAAAGCACAACAGCAGACCCCAGCAGCAGGCTCCAGCAACTCATCTTGGCAGCAGAAAACAGCACAAGATAGAGGGTGGGCTACCCAGGCCATGGAGCAAGAAAACCAATTGCTGTTGGGCAGGGTGCTTGCTGCAGTGTAGGTTATCTCCCTGGGCACCTATCCACAGAGCTAAAAGAACTTTGTAACACTTGCCCTAGTAGAACAGAGGCCAGGCCAAGAGAGAAGCTTGACTGTGGCACAGTTGAGAAGTTGTCCTGAGTAGAGAAATGTATCCAGAATTGTTTCTGATCCTGAATTGTAAGTTCTCACCTCCCTAATAAACCCCATAATCATAAGTACTGCCTGTGAGTTCTGTGTGGCCACTGCAAGAAGTTATTGAACCTAGCAGAGAACTAGACAGTGCTACTGAGAAGGATGCTTACTATTTGTGGTAGTTAAGGTTTTGTGTCATCTTGGCTGGGCCTGGTTGAGAGGCTGGACAGCTGGTGGTTGTTGTTCCCCATGAGGAGATGGGAACACAACTCCATGGTGGGGTCTATCACAAGCAGCTGAGTAGCTCCTTTAGGGATGTGGCCTGCTTCCCATATATAAGTCACAGTTTGGCCATGGTCTCTAGCTTATATCATGCTCAAACCCTGCATATAGCCAAGTTGTAATCCAGCATCCTGCCATCCTCTGCCAATCTTAGGACTTTAATGGACTTGAAGCAATGTCCTGCCATGTGGTTTGGTAATATCAGGACTGTGCCTTATTACCTGTCAACTATGGGTTTGTCAACCTCAGTATCCAGCAGCTGAGTGAAGAAAAGCTTCCAGCTTCAGTGGGCCAAGAGCAGGAGGCAGATCTGAAGCCCAAGGTTGAGAGGCTTTCACCCAGTCCCTAGAGCCTGGCATTTTGAACTTGAACTTAAAGCCTTCAGATTGTAAGAATAAACTCCTGCTTGTTTAAACCATTCCATTTGTTGTCTATTACTGTCAGAACAGCACTAGGTAACCAGAATAGTACCAAAATTAGTAAAAATGTTGGAGGGTGGTGATATGCCTGATATCAGTTCATAGGAAGCATCAGCCTTGGAGTGTTGATGTTGTTCTGGATCCTCCTTCTTCCTTCTGAAGTTACAGGAGGTCAGAGGATCCTGCTGCTCCCTGGCCCTTTTTGCATTTTTTTGGTTTTGTTTTTGTTAATTTTTATTGTGATTTGGGTGAAAGTTTACAGAGAAAATTCATCTTACATACTGCAGTTCACATACACTTTCTCTTATGACATTGACTGCACTTTTCCACAATGTAACAGCTCCATTCCCACATCCTACCCATAGTTACCTCTTCCCTGTGTCTTTCCATCCCATGCACTCCTGGCCTGAGCTGTCTCCCTGTGCTTACACAGCCCTTCTATTCTCTCATAGTTCATCTCCCCAAGGAGTGCATCTACCTAATGTAAATATTCAGCTCATAGGCCTGTCTTTTGTTTGGCTGGAAGCCATCCAGACCTGAAGAGCAGCTAGGGGCCATAGTCTCAAGGGATCCACTAGGCTCTATCAGACCAGCAAACCTTATCCCCCCCCTTCTTTTTTATGATTTTGAGTTTTGTTCCACATGTTCTCCCACTCTATCCAGGATCTCCTACAGAGATCCCCCTCTGAGTGGTTGATAGTGGTAGTATGGCACCATCTAGTTCTTCTGGTCTTATAGTCATATAGGTTGAGGATCACATGGTGTAGCAGTTGCTTGGACTAATTGTTTCCATGTGTCTTTGGTTTTCTTCATTCTTCTTTGCTCTGGATGAGGAGAGACCCATTGCTCCATCTAGAATGGCTGCTTGCAACTTTTAAGATCCCAGTAGTTACTCACCAAAGTAGGATGTGGAACAATATTTTTGTGTAGTATGTTATGGCAATTGAGCTTGAAGTCTCATGGGACCATAGTCCTGAGCCCACAGGTCCACCTACTCACTCTCTCTTGGTAGCTGGGTGTACAACCGTGTCCCTGGTCAGCTTTACTATATACCTTGAAATTCTTATGTCGTTGTTATGTGCCGTCAAGTCAGACCTGATTCATAGCGACCCCTCCTTGGGTTTCTGAGGCAGTATCACTACAAAAGTAAATTGCCCCATCTTCCGAAGAGTGGCTGGTGGATTTGAACCGCCAGCCTTCTGGTTAACAGTCAAGTGCCTTAGCCACTATGCTACAAATACATTTGTAGAAACATTGTCTGCCAACCCTATACATGGTCATGGGAACACTCTTCCATGCATAGACATACCTAATTGTTCAGCCTGTCCACCCATCTACCCACCCATAGATAAATGTTTGCCATCACAGACAATGGAGTACTATATGTTCAAAAAGGCTAATTTTTGTTATATATACCTCCCACACACCTCTCCATATCTTCCTCTTCCTTGATGCCACCATGTTAATCACTCACATTTGGTAAAATGCCCCTCCCTTCACCCAAATCAATACTTGTCTCTACCTATGTAGCAATGTTCTCTCCTCTCCCCTCCCACCCCTAGTAAGAAACAAAGAAAATTTCCTGCCATAAACAAAATGTACCTTTTTTACAGTAATTAACTAATAACAATATTTTTCCTTCTGTGATTGACATATTTCACTAAGCATAGTGTCCTCCAAGTTCATCCACATTATGTGGTGTTTTGCAGATTCTACTTTATTCATGAGTGTTGCATAGTATTGCATTGTGTGTCTGTACCATAGTTTGATTATCCATTCTTCTGTTGATGGGCATCTAGATTATTTCCATCTTTTTTTCTAAAGTAAATAGTCCTGAGATGAGCATGGGTGTGCATATAGTTATTCTTGTCCTGGCTCTCACTTCTTTAGGACATATATCTAGCAGTGGAGTTTCTGAGTCAAATGGTATTTCTAATTCCAACTTTTTAAGAAATTGCCATACTGCTTTTCACAGTGGTTGTACCATTTTACAGTCTGACCATCAGTGTATGAGAATCTCAATCCTAACACATCCTTGCCAGCATTTGTTATTTTCTGTCTTGTTGAACATTGCTACTAGTGCTGGGGCAAGATGGTATCTCATTTATTTGATTTGCATCTCTCTAATGGCTAATGATCATGAACATTTCTTCATGTGTTTGTTTGCAGCCAGAATATTCTCTTTGTTGAAGTGTCTATTCATGTCTTCTGCCCAGTTTTTAATTGGATTATTTATATTTTTGTTGCTGAGGTGTTAGACTTTTCTATAAATTTTAGAGATAAGTCCCTTGTCAGATATGTCAGTAGTTTCTCTTTTGACTCTTTTGGAGAAATCTTTGGAAGCACATATAAATTTAATTTTTTGCAGCTCTTATTCATCTAGTTTATCTTCTGCTGTTTGTGCATTTTGGGTTATGCCTGATAGTCTCTTTATGTCATGTATCAGGGTCCCTAAAGTTGCCCCTAAATTTTCCTTGAGGAACTTTATACTTTTATGATTCACCTTTAAGTCTTTGATACATCTGGAATTAGTTTTTGTATATGGTCTGAGGTACAAATCTTGTTTCATTTTTTCAGCCAATGGATATCCAGTTTTGCCAACACTATTTCCTAAACAGACAATCTTTTCCTCATTTAATGGATTTCAGTCCTTTCTTAAAGATTAGCTGACTATAATTTTATGGATCTATTTATGAGTTCTCAATTCTATTCCACTGGTCTAGGTCTCTGTCATTGTACCACTACCAGGATGTTTTGACTACTGTGACTGTATTTTAGATTTTGAGATCCGGGACTGTGAGACCACTTACTGTGTTCTTCTTCAATGTTATGTAACTTTGAGTCGGCCCCGACTCATACCAACCCCTCCTTGGGTTTCCAAGGCAATATCACTATAGAAGTAGTTTGCCCAGCCTTCCTTCCAGGAGTGGCTGGTGGGTTTGAACCACCAGTCTTCTGGTTAGCAGTCAATGCCTTAGGCACTATTCTACCAGAGCTCCTAGTACTTTGCTTATCCAAGGTTTCTTTCCTTTCCAAATAAAGTTAGTGATTGGTTTTTCCATATCAGTCAAGAATGTTGATGGGATCTGGATTGGGATTTCATTGAATGTATAGATTGCTTTAGGTAGAATAGACATTTTCATCATGTTCATTCTTCTTATCCATGAGCATAGTATGTACTTCCATTTATGTAGATCTCTTATGGTTTCTTGAAGTAATCTTTTGTAGTTTTCTTTGCACAGGTCTTTTGTATACTTGGTAAGACTTATTCCCAAGTATTTTATTTTTGAGGGAGCTCTCTGGTGGCATAGTGCCTAGGCCATTTGACTGCTAATCAGAAAGATGGCTGTTCAAACCCACTAGCCACTCCTCAGAAGGAAGACTGGGCAATCTATTTCTGTAGAGATATCACCTCGGAAACCCAAGGAGGGGTACCTATGAGTCGGATTCAACTGAATGGCAATGAGTTTGGCTTGGTTTTTATTGTAAATTGTATTGATTTCCTTATTTTTTTTAAGCAACGTCTTTGCTAGTGTAGAGGAATCCAACTGGTTTTTGTTGATCTTGTATCCCACCACTATGCTAAATCTCTCAATTAGTTCTAGTAGTTTTTTGTTTACTGAGTCTCTTGGGTTTTCTAGGTATAGGATCATATCATCAGCAAATAGAGATAATTTTACTTCATCCTTACCAGTTTGGATTTGCCTTTAATTTCCCTTTCTTGCCTTATTACTCTGGAGAGGACTTCCAATACAATAGAATAGAAGTGGTGATAGAGGCCATCTTTGTCTGGTTCCTTTCCTCAGTGGGAGTGGTTTTAGTCTCTCTCCATTAGAATAATTCTGGCTGTTGGTTTTGCATATATGCCCTCTATTATGTTGAGGAATGTCCTGTCTATTACAATTTTGGTGAGAGTTTTGATCAGGAATGGGTGTTGTATTTTATCAAATGCCTTTTCTACATCAAATGATATGATCATGTGGTTCTTTTGTTTTATTTACGTGGTGGATGAAGTCAATTGTTTTTCTAATGTTGAACCATTCTTGTATACCTGAAATGAACGCCACTTGGTCACAATGAATTATTTTTTTTTTTTGGTTTGTTTTTGGAGTCTATTGGCTAGGATTTTGTTTAAGAGTTTTGCATCTATATTCATGTGGGATATTGGTGTGTGCTTTTCATTCTTAGTGGTATCAAAGTTATGCTTGCTTCATAAAATGAATTTGGAAGGATTATATCCTGTTCTATCTTCTGGAATACTTTTAGTAGGATTAGTGTCAGTTCTTCTCTAACATTTGGTAGAATTCTCTAGTTAAATCATCTGTGCCTGGACTTTTTTTTATTGGTAATTTTTTTTAATGACCTGTTCAATTTCTTCTTTTGTTATTTCTGTTCAACTTTTCCACCTTAGTCTTTGTTAGTTTAGGTAATTAGTGTGTTTCAGCTATTCTTATTCTCTATCACAACCACTAGGAAACAGGTGGTGAGTGTGTAAGTGCTGCCAACTAATGATTAGAGGGACACAGTACTCTGATCACTCAGATACATACAAAAAGATACAAAGAAAACTAAAATCTTGTGTGAATCACTCCAATAAACAATCACCAATTAAATATATTTAACAGTGTCATTATGTTTAGAAGACAACAGACAATCATATCCCACAAAAGAAAACAAGATAAAAAGGTAGAAACAAGGGACCAGGATACAGGCCCAGAACACATCCCTAATGAAGAAGCAGCACTGCAACTCCCTGAGAAAGAATTCAAAAATTATATTTAGTACCTTCAATGGATTGAGAGAAAGATCAAGGAAAACACTGACAAAATTAAGGAAAACACAGACAAAAACCTAGATCAAATTCAGGAGAAAATACAAGAACAGAATGACACAATAAATGAAAAAATAGAAATGATACAAAATCTACAGATAGAAATCCAGAAGATTAACAATAAATGTTCAGAAATAGACAACACATTGAAAAGGCAAAGGAGTAGAATTGAATCAAAGAAGACACAATGAATGAGATTAAAGACAAACACCTGAATACTTCTTTGGAAAAGGATCAATCAGAAAAAAAAAAAAAAAACATGAAAACAAAATAAGGAAATCCTAAGATTCATGAGAGACACCATCAAAAGGAATAATGTACATGTAATCAGATTCCAGAACAGGAAGAGAAAAATAAAAACACTTAAAAAAATTGTCCAAAATTTTTTGGAAGAGAACTTCCCTGATATGATGAAAGATGAGAATATATTAATTCAGGAAGTCCAACAAATCCCAAACAGGATAGACCCCGGAGAAAACCACTGAGACAACATCATCAAAATTACCAAAACCAAAGACAGAAAGAATTCTGAAAGCAGCACAGGGAAAATGAAAAGTTACCTACAAAGGGCAACTAATAAGACTAAGCTCTGACTTCCCAGCAGAAACCATGCAGGTGAGAAGGCAATGGGATGGTATATATAAAACCCTGAAAGAAAAAAAAAAAAAAAAAAAACTCCCAGAAAAACTAGGGAAAAATTTAGGGGCCCTAACACATGACATGGACTATCAACCATAACCCAAAATGCACAAACAGCAGAAGATAAACTAGATGAATGGAACCTTCTAAAAATTAAATGTTTATGTGCTTCCAAAGATTTTGCCAAAAGAGTCAAAAGAGACCTACAGATTGGGCAAGAAATATTTCTCAAGGACATATCTGACAAGGGACTTATCTCTAAAATGTATAGAAAACTCTAACACCTCAACAACAAAAAGACAAATAACCCAATTAAAAAATGGGCAGAAGACATGAATAGACACTTCACCAAAGAGAATATTCTGTGGGCCAAGAAACACATGAAGAAATGTTCATGATCATTAGCCATTAGAAAGATGCAAATCAAAAAAATGAGATACCATCTTGTCTCAGCACTATTAGTAGCAAGAACCTCAAACACGCACAAATAAATCTGAAAAATCATAAAAATGTCTAGATGGGAATAGATTATATAAAATTAGGGCTCAATATGGCCCAGAAATGTTTTCTACTATTAATATGATTCTATTTATTTTGCTGAAAAGTCTTTCGTGGTTAATATTTCAGATAACACATGACGTTGTTCTGCCAGAGAAAGCCCAGAGAAATGCCTGAGACTATTGGGAAAAGGGAGGGTTAGATCTCTGTAAAGATCTGAAGCTTGAAGCATTGAGGTATGGCAATTCCCAAGTTAGGGAAGGGATAAAGAGGGAGGGGCAAGGAGAAAGCTTGGAGCTCTTGGCCACAAAGTTGACAGTTTAGTTATGTACACGTAGGTCACCAAAATGCATAGCTTGTACTCAGCATATACCTCACACTTATTGTATCACCAAATGCAGCAGAAAAGGTAAAAATGTTGGGATTTTAATAATACCCCTGGTGTCAGACCATGACATGATTATGCCAGTACATAGAAATAAGATTATTCTTGGTGAAATCTATGCCAAATGATTCAGGACCTCATCAGTGCTAACCCAGTGCTCCACCTAGAAATAAGAATTGAAAGATTTCAAATTCAAGTTACAATCTCAGAGAGGCAAGAATGGGATGTGACTGAAGCTATGAAGACCTACAGTGCCTTGTGTGTTGTATATACTGTCCTAAGGAAGTCTGCTAGATAATTACAGTTGGTAAATATCCAACATTGTCCCTCACACACTGTCTAATCTCTGAGGGGATCATGATATGAGTATCTAGGTATCTAGATATGTGTGTTCAGTCCAGTGGTAATTGCTGTTTTTAATATAAATTCAAAAGCTCACAGTTCTGACACACACATACACACATATATTTATATATACACACTAAGACTAGGAGTGACTATCTGGAGACTTGTGTACGGAAAGCGTCTGAAATACTGGGGTCAGTAGAACTGATTATCAACATCAATTTGGGGTAAGCTTATTTGCATTTTAATTTTGTTGTTGTTGTTGTTGTTCAAATAGAACACCATCTACTGGAAAATTTAATCATATAATTCAGTGTTTCCACAGACACCTTTCTCCACCACCTCCAACTCACCCTCATCTCTCCTTTGTGTAGCTTTATACGTTATCCACAAAATGCAATTTATGGACCAGGTGTTTTGGATCCTGAGGACCACGACCTGGGAGAATACTGGGGCTCACCCCTATATGAATGAATCTCTGTTGGCACCAAAATCAACTGAGAGACATCAGAGGTGGGTGGCTCGTTCTACTCATGAGAGCCCTGTAACTAGGCAATGCTGAAAAGAAGAGGAGAAAGTTAAGGCATATAAATAAGGCCTTTTCTGATTAACTTTTCCTCAGTGTATTTAGATATTCCAGGTTTTCTCCACAGGGCTCATCAAACATTCTGAGCATGTTCCCAGCTCACTGTATTTTATTCTAGTGCTCAACTCAGCACTACTCCTGACATAAAGGTGGACAGTATCAGGGCCCCCAGAAAGCTGCTGAGCAGACAGGGTATAAGCACATGTGAGTGGCCAATAGTCTGCTAGTTACAGACAATTACAAAACAATGATAATGTTTGAAGTTCAGTAGTGAGTATCTCAAAGAAAAAAGCAGCAATTTCCTTTCTATGTTGACTTGTCTTCTAACAGTGACTTGTCAGGCAGTAAACATTGTTTCCAGGGCTGGAAATAGGCTACTGGGCAACAAGGATTCCCTGTGCTTACCCATGCTCAGGAGCTGATCCTGAAGATCATGGAAGTTTTGGCACAGACACAGCCCTGGAGAAAACGTATCTTCCTCCAGGACACACTGGTGGCTACCCCAACCAACATATATTTTGTAGAATTTGCAAATTTACATTGACATCATAGACAATGCTGGCCTTCCATATTGTCTTTAGAGAATAAGCCTAGCAATCCAAAGTAATTTTTTAAAATTAATTTAATATTTGTTGTTGTTGAGAACATACACAGCAGAACATGCACTAATTCAGCAAATTCTACATATATAATAACATTGATTATATTCTTCAATTTTGCATTTTCCATCCTATTCTGACTTATTCCTCTCCATTAACATAAACTCATTGCCCTCTAAGTTTCCTTTTTCATCTTTAAAGTTTTTCTTGTCAATTTGATCCCATATAAATAAACCAAACCAACTGCTGTAGAGTTGTATCTGACTCATAGCAACCCCTCCTTCAGTTTCTGAGCAATATCACAATAGAAGTAGATCTCCCAACCTTCCTTCAAAGCAGTGGCTGGTAGATTTGAACCTCCAGCCTTCTGGCTAGCAGTCAAATGTCTTAGGCACTACGCTATATAGAGAGTTCTTAACAGAGCACAATGCTCAAAGCAGACATTCTTTTTCTTTTTTTTTTTTTTTTTTAAATTTTGCTTCAGGTGCAAATTTACAGAGCAGAGTTTGTTTTACATTCAACATTACATGTACTTTTAGTTTCATTCCTCATTTACCATCGCCAACCCTTACACAGTCTCCTTCGCTCCCTGCCCAGTAACCCCCATCTCCCCCCCCATCCCCTCTCTCAGTTGTGCACTCCTATGTGTTCTGCACTTCCTCCATGTGAATGTTGCCCCTCTGGTGCCCTGTGGTCAATTGTTCCAAGGGATGTATTTCTTTAAAGTTGATGTTGCTAGGTGCCATGAAGTCAATTAAGATTCATAGTGACTCTATGTATAAGAGAACTAAACATTGTCTGGTCTTGCACCATTCTCACAATTGTTGCTATGCTTGAGCCCATCATTACAGCTACTGTGTTGTGTCTAATCCATCTTATTGAAGGCCATGTTATCCTTCTCCAAGGATTTGTTCCTTTGGACAACATGACCAAAGTATAAGAGATGAAGTCTAGCCATTCTCACTTTTAAAGAACATTCTGGCTGTACTTCCTCCAAGATAGATTTGTTCTTTCTAATAGTCCATGGTACATTCAATATTTTTCTCCAACAACACAATTCAAATGCATCAATTCTTCTTCGGTCTTCTTTATTTATTGCCCAGTTCTCACATGCCTCATATGGCTTAGGTCAAATGCACCTTAGTCTTCAGAGTGACATCTTTGTTCTTAAGCACTTTAAAAACACTTTTTTTTTTTTACAACAGCTTTGCCCAATGCAATGTGTCATTTAATTTCTTGGCTGCTTCTTCTGTGGGTGTTGATTGCAGATCCAAGTAAAATGAAATCCTTGACAACTTCAACCTTTTGTCCATTTATTGCTTATATATTGCTTATTGCTCCAGTTGTAAATATTTTAGTTTTCTTTCTATTGAGGTGGAATCTATACTGAAAGCTGTAGTCTTTGATATTCATCAGGAAAGACCTCCAGTTCTCTTTATTTTCATCAAGTAAGATTGTGTCATCTGCATATCACAGGATTTTTTAAAATTATTTATTTTTCAGTGTTCTCTCCCCTCCCCTCCCACTCCTGGTAACCAACAAAGAAAGTTTTCTTCCATATATAAACCTTTCCTTATCTTAGGAGCTCTGGTGGCCTCATGACTAAAGCTTTTGACTGCTAACCAGAAGGCTGGCAGTTCAAACACACCAGCCACTCCTTGGAAGGAAGATTGGGCAATCTACCACTCTAGTGATACTGCCTTGGAAACCCAAGAAGGGGTTGTTGTGAGTCGGATCTGACTCAACACCAGTGAGTTTTTTTTTTTTTTTTTTGGGGGGGTTGTCTTTTTACAATAATGAACTAATACAATATTAGTCCTTCTGTGATTAACTTACTTCACTCAGCATAATATCCCCCAAGTTCATCCATGTTATGTGGTGTTTTGTAGATTCTACATTATTCTTTAGTGTTATATAGCATTGCATTTTGTGTATGTACTATAGCTTGCTTATCCACTCTTCTATTGATGGCCAGCTAAGTTGTTTTCATATTTTACTATTGTAAATAGTGCTGCGATGGACATGGGTGTGCACATATCTGTGTTTATCCTGATTTTCACTATTTGACAGATATATACCTAGTAATGGGATTGCTGGATCAAATGATATTTCTAATTTCAACTTTTTAAAAAATCACCACACTGCTTTCCACAGTTGTATCATTTGACAGTCCCACCAGCAGTGTAGGAGAGTCCCAATCTTTCCACATTCTTGCCAGCATTTGTTATTTTCTCTTGTTGAACTTTGCTATTAGTGCTGGGCAGGATGGTATCTCATTGTTGTTTTGATTTGCATCTCTCTAATGGCTAATGATTGTGACCATTTCATCATATGTTTGTTGGCCACCTGAATACCTTCTTTGGTGAAGTGTCTATTCATGTCTTCTGCCCATTTTCTAATTGGATTATGTGTCTTTTTGTTGTTGAAGTGTTGGAGTTTTCTATAAATTTTAGAGATAAGTCCCTTGTCAGATATGTCCTTGTGAAATATTTATTTCCCAATCTGTAGGTTCTCTTTTGACTCTTTTGGAGAAGTCTTTGGAAGCACATAAACATTTAATTTTAGAAGGTCCCATCCATCTAGTTTATCTTCTGCTGTTTGTGCATTTTGGGTTATGCTTGACAGTATTTATTCCATAAAGGCAGACCCCGAAATTTGCCACCAGTTTTTTTTTTTTTCCTTGAAGGACTTTATAATTTTCAGTTTCAATTTAAGGTTTTGATCCATCTGGAGTTAGTTTGTGTGTGTGTGGTGTGAGGTACAGATCTTGTTTCCTTTTCCTGCACATGGATATCCAGTTTTGCCAGCACCATTTGTTAAAGAGACCATCTCTTCCCAAATTAATGGATTTTTTTCCCTTTGACAAAAATCAGCTACTCATAGGTCATTGGATCTATTTCTGGGTTCTCAATTCTATTCCACTGGTCTGTGTATCTGTTGTACCAATATCAGGCTGTTTTGACTATTGTGGCTGTATAGTGGGTTTTGAGATCTACAAGTGAGTGACCGCCTACTTTGTTCTACTTCAATAGTGCTTTACTTATCCAAGTTTTTTTTTTTTCCTTTCCATATGAAATTTGTTGTTGCTGTTGTTGTTTGCTGTCGAGTTGGCCCCAACTCATAGCGACCCCTCTTTGGGTTTCTGAGGCAGTATCACTATGGAAGTAGGATTGCCCAAACTTCCTTCTGAGGAGAGGCTGGTGGGTTTGAAGTGCCAGCCTTCTGGTGAGCAGTCAAGTGCCTTAGGCACTATGCTACCAGAGCTCCCCCATATGAAATTAGTGACTGGTTTTTCAATATCCTTAAAAATGTTGATGGGATCTGAATTGGGATTGCATTGAATGTATAGATTGCTTTGGGTAATATTGACATTTTCACAATGTTCCATCTTCCTATCCACGAGCATGGTATATTCTTCCACTTATGTGGGTCTTTAATGGTTTCATGAAGTCTTTTGTAGTTTTCTTTGTACAGGTCTTTGGTGTCCATGGTAAGATTTATTCTGAAGTTTTTTTTTTTTTTTTTTTTTTTATATTTTAAACAGTTGGGCAATTTTACTTCCGTAGTGATACTGCCTCGGAAACCGAAGCAGGGGACGCTATGAGTCGGATCCGACCCAACGGCACATAACAACAACAACAACAACACTATGACTGTTGCTAGTGTAGAGCAATCCAACTGATTTTTGTACGTTGATCTTTTTTATCCAGCCACTATGCTAAATCCTTCAATTAGTTCCAGTAGTTTTCTTTTTTTTTTTTAACTGAGTCTCTTGGGTTTTCTAGGGATAGGATCATGTCATCAGCAAATAGGGATAGATTGACTTTTTCCTTACCAATTTGGATGACTTTGATTTCTCTTTCTTGCTTTGTTGCCTTGGCTCGTACTTCCAATATAATGTTGAATAGCAGTGGAGATAGAGGGGATCCTTGTCTGGTTCCTGTTTGCAAGGGGAATGGTGTCAGTCTCTCTGATTGAGATTTTGTATAAATGTTGGCTGTTGGTTTTGTATAGCCCTTTATTATGCTAAGGTATTTCTCTTCTATTCCTATTTTTTGGAAAATTTTTATCAGGAATGGGTGTTGGATTTTATCAAATGCCTTTTCTGCATTGATTGCTATGATCATGTAGTTCTGTTCCTTTTTTTTGTTCATGTGATGGATGATGTTGATTGTTTTTTCTAAGTTTGAACCATCCTTGCATACCTAGTATGAAACTCACTTGATCATAATTTTTTTTTTATATGTTGTTGGAGTCTATAGGCTAGGATTTTATTAAAGGTTTTTGTGTCTATATTCATGAAGGATATGTGTCTGTAATTTTCCTTTTTAGTGATGTCTTTGCCTGGTTTCAGTATGAAGGTTATGTTTGCTTCATAAAATGAATTTGGGAGAATGCCATCCTTTTCTATGTAATGGAATAGTTCGATTATGATTGGTGTCAGTTCTTCTCTGAATGTTTGGTAGAATTCTCCTGTGAAACTGTCTGAGCCAGGGCGTTTTTTTTTTTTTGGTAAATATCTTATTTTCTTATGGGTTTATTCAAATTTTCCACCTCAGTCTGTGTTAGTTTGGGTAAGTTATATGTTTCTAGAAATCTGTCCATTTCTTCTAGATTTTCAAATTTGTTGGAGTACATTTCTTCATGTTGTTGTTGTTATTATGTGCCATCGAGTTGGACCTGACTCATGACTACCCCTCCTTGGGTTTCCGAGGCAGTATCACTACGGAAGTAGATTGCCCCATCTTCCTTCTGAGGAGTGGCTAGTGGGTTTGAACCGCCAGCCTTCTGGTTAGCAGTCAAGTACCTTTAGCCACTATGCTACCAGAGCTCCCATATTTCTTCATAGTATCATGATATTATCGTTTTTATTTCAGTTGGTTCTGTTGTGACATTGCCCAATTTGTTTCATATTCATGTTATTTGTATATCCTGTCTCTTTTACTTTGTTAAAGTTGACAGTAGTTTGTAAATTTTATTAATCTTTTCAAAAAAAACAACTTACAGTCTTGTGATTTTTTTCTCCTGTCATTCTATTTTCTGATTCATTTATTTCTTCTCAAATCTTTATTATTTCATTTCTTCTCATGATTGTCACCTCTTTTTTTTTTTTTTTGCTGCTTTTTTCCTTTTCATTGGAGATGGTAAGTTAAGGTGTTTATTTTGACTCTTTCTTATTTTTTGATATGTGCATTTATTGCTAGAAATCGGCCTCTGATCACTGCTTTTGCTGTGTCCCAAAGATTTTGGTATGTTGTGTTATCATTCTAGTTTAATTCAAGGGATGTTTTAATTTCATTTTTTTTTAAATTTCTTCTATTACCCAGTCATTTTTAAGGAGGGTGTTAGTCAGTTTCCAAGTGATTGCTCTTTTTCTGTTGATCTTCCTATTCTTGATTTCTAATTTTATAGCATTGTGATCTGAGAAGATGTTTTGCACTATTTCATTAATTGTTTTTAAATTTATTAAAGCTTGGTTTGTGGCCTAACATATGGTCTATGCTTTAGAATGTTCATGTGTGCCGGAAAATAAAGTATGTTTTATTGCTATTGGTTGAAGTGTTCTATAGATGTCTTTAAGGTCATGTTGGTGGATTGTATTGTGTGATCCTTCTGTGTCTTTGTTGAGTTTCTTTCCAGTTGTTCTATCTTTCATTGAAAGTGGAGTATTAAAGTCTCCTACTATTACTTTGGTAGCATAGTGCCTAATGCATTTGACTGCTAACCAGAAGACTGGAAGTTCAAACCCACCAGCCACTCCTCGGAAGGAAGATGTGCTAATCTACTTTCATAGAGATACTGCCTCGGAAACCCAAGGAGGGGTCACTATGAGTCAGGTCTGACTCGACGGCACATAACAACAACAACAACAACACTATGACTGTGGAGTCATCTATTTATCTTTGCAATTCTGTTAAAGTCTGATTTCGGTATTTTGCGTCTCTTTCATTGAGTGCATCTATATTTATTACGGTTATGTCCTCTTGTTCAATCTATCCTTTAATCAGTATATAATGTCCTTCTTTGTATCTTATGGTGGTATTTGTCTTGAAGTCAATTTTATCAGACACTAGTATTGCCACTCTTTCTCTTTGTTGTTTGCCATTTGCTCAATATATCATTTTCCAATCTTTGATTTTTATTCTAATTTTGTCTTTGTCTCTAAGTTGTGTCTCTTGTAAACAAGATATTGATGGGTTATGTTTTCTTACACAGTCTGCAATGCTCCATCTCTTGAATGGTGCATTTAATCCATTTTCATTCAGTATAATTATCAACAAGTATGGACTTGTTACTGTCATTTTGTTGTGTGTTGTTTTGTCATGTTGCTGATTTCTTTGTTCCATAATATTTTCTGTGCTGAGCTCATTTTATTTATGAATCATGTCATCATTTCCTGTGTTGCTATTGTTTTAGTATTTGCTGAATATTTGTGTTTGTCCTCTTTTTAAATTTTGTTGCATAGGTTTATTATTTTTCTTTGTGGTTACCCTGTGATTTATAATTTTCTTCCCAAGTTTAGAACAATCTGTTCTATTTTGAAATTTTCTTGACTTCCTCATCATTTAGAAATTCTGTAACTAAACTATTTTTCCCTCTTTTTAGTTTGTAGTTGTCCTCATTTGCCAAATGATGTCTCTGATTTCCTGTTTACAGTCTTGTAAGCTTATTTTACTTTGGATACTCCCATAGCTGGGCTGGTTTCTTGATTATGTCATCATGAATATCAGATTGTTAACAGGTCTTCCTCCAATCCTGATTTTGCATTCTTCTTCATCTAGTCCATCTCTCAGATTGTTTGTTTAACATACAGCTTTAATAAGAATTGTGAAAGGATACAACTCTGATATATACATTTTATGACTTTAAACCATGCAGTATACCCTCGTTCTGTTTGAAAAAATGCCTCTTTGTCTGTGTATGGGATCCATATGAGCATATTTAAATGTTCTGGAGTTTACAACTTTGCAATGTTATACAAAATTTGTTATGATACACACAGTCAAATGTCTTTGTATAGTCAATAAAATGTGGGTAAGCATATTTCTAGTATTCTCCACTTTCAGCCAAGATCCATCTGACGTCAGCAATGATAGCCCTTATTCCATGTCTTCTTCTGAATCTGGCTTGAATTTCTGGGATCTGTTTATGCACTGCTGCAACCTTTTCTGAATTATCTTCAGCAAAATTTTACTTACCTGCAATGTTAATGACATTGGGAATTTCCATTCTGTTGGATCACCATTCTTTGGAATGGGCACAAATATGGATCTCATACAGTCATTTGTCCAGATAATTGTCTTCCAAGTTCTTGGTATAAAAAAGTGTGTACCTCCAGTGCTGCATCTGTTTGATGAAACAATATCAATGGAGCTTTATTTTCCCTAATGCCATCAGTACAGCTTGCACATTTTTTCCTTCAATATCATCTAAATGCTTTAATTTTGACCAATTCTTTTTGGTAGTGTCTTTGTGTATTCTTTCCATCTTTTCTTGATGCTTCCTATGTCATTCAATATTTTGTCCTTAGAATCCAGCAATATTGCAACTCTGGGCTTGAATTTTTTTCTTCAGTTCTTTCAAATTGAGAAATATCAAGCGTGTTCTTCCCCTTTTGTTTTCCAACTCCTTTGCACATTTCATTATAATACTTTACTTTGTCCTCTCAGGCTACTGTTTACAATCTTCTGTTTAGGTCTTCATCATTTCTTCCATTTGCTTTAACTACTCTCAGGAAGAATTTTCAGAGTCTCTTCTGACATCCATTTTTGTCTTTTATTTCCATCCTGTCTTTTTAATGGTGTTTTGTTTTCTTTGTTTATGATGTCCTTCATGTCATCCCACAACTTGTCTGAACTTTGGTTATTCTTTACTAGTTAAGTTAAACAATTGTTTAAGAAGACTGCACAGGGTATTTTTGATTTAACAGTTAATGATTGTCTCAGAGCAATAGTTTCAGGGGCTCTTCCAACTCCAGTAATTCCAGAAATCATTGATTCCATGAGAACTTGAAATTCTGTTCTGCATTTCTCCCCTTTAATCCAGATTCTTCTACAGAAGCTTTGATCAAAATATTTTGTAACAGCAGGCAGGCACTATCAGTTCCTTCTGCAAAGTAAATTTGATAATGAAGTTGTATAGATATGAGAACTATAAACAGAACTATTAGTAAGCAATTATAAATTCAGCTACACTATTGAGGAAGCATTGTGTAAGTCACTGATGAGTTATACTTTATCAGATATATCAAATTCAAGTGTTGGTTAAACAATCAAACCATCATTTTCAGGTTAATGGAGTTTGGATGGCTTGTGACTTAACATGCTGAACCAGATTATGTCCTAATTATGTAGGAAATAGCTGCTTTCACCATCTCTCTTTGGATATGGATAGCCCCTTCTCTCCCCAGCTGTTCTCTGCCCCTTGGCAGCATGAGAAGGCTCACCTCTATGCTCCCATCAGCAATCAGATCTTCCTCCTGCACCCATCTCTACATAGATGTCCTTTCCAAGGGGACTTCCTGGCAGATTCTGCTATCAGTATCACTCCTTAATTGTAGCACTCTGGTTCAGGTGTGAATACTTTGCAGCCCTTTCTTCCCCAGAAGAAATGGTGTGTGTCTGGCTGTGTCAGGGCTTGCTTTTATTCTCCTTTACATGTGAATATATATATATATATATTTGGGCAGTCTTTCACAGAGCTGATTCCCTATAAATATTTACATAATGCAAGGATGAATGGAAGAAAACTCTTCTACTGGAGTAAAAAGTAGGAAGAGGAATAGAGGGAAATTGAAAGCATTTTTGCAAAAAGTAATTTCTTTCCTTCAGGGTCAGGTAAAATTCCAATTAATTTGTTTTCCAAAAAATAAGCAAATTACTTTTTCTTTCAAATATACAAAATGAAATAAAAATTAATTGCAAAAAAGGAAAAAAAAATGCAACCACTGCTGTAGAGTCAGATCCAACTCCTAGTGACCCCTCCTTGGGTTTCTGAGGCAGTATCACTATGAAAATAGATTTCCTAGCCTTCCTTCCAAGGAGTGGCTGGTGGATTTGAACATCCAGCCTTCTGGTTAGCAGTCAAACTCTTTAGGCACTATGCCAGTAGAACTCCTAAATTAATTACAGTCCTTTTATTAAACAGAGGGAGAATTGTATTTTTTCTGTGCTCAATAACTGTAAAACTTATAATCCCTTTGCCCTACATGCATAACAGATTGCATAATGTCAGAAGATTCACTGTAAATTTTTGCTTTTTAAGTTATCTATCTAGGCAGCTGCAAGTATAGACCAGTCTAGCATGTGAATGACAATTTAAAGAATAGTGACAATAGAGGGGTTCTGGCAAGATGGTGGACTAGGCAGAAGGATTGCACAGACCCTCTTCAACAAAGAAAAGGGAAACCAATTAACACAGACACCGAAGATAATCTTGGACCCCTGAGCCTTGAAGGAAAGGATGCAGAATTGGACTAAACACCAACTAGCAGAAGAATTTGCGTGAAAATACC
>NW_006921733.1:1956737-1968668 GCF_000298275.1 Orycteropus afer afer
AAAATTAGCAAAGCTTAGTAAATACTACCTGGAAACAAGTAAATATCATTGTTCCTGTTCCATTATAACTGTGGACTGTCTTCTTGGTTATCTTTCCAGACCTTGGTTGATGTTCTCCATCTCCTGTCTTGTTTTTTCCTGTCTTTGTGGCCAATTCATGCTGTAGAGCCTAGCCCTCATTCTGGATGATCAATCTACACTTTCCTTCTAGGGAACCACATTCCGACCCCTGGATTAAGTATGAGGTATGTGAAGACATTATCATACATGTACCTGTAATCCGGACTCTCCCTGACCTGCAGGCTTAGCTGCCCAGAGGAGTACTCAGCATCTCCACATGTATATTTGATAAAAATCTTATGTCTTTAACTCCCAATTGCTTGCTATTACCCCCTAACCTGTTTCCATCTCAGTAAATGGGAAGGTTGCATACTCAGTGCTCTACCCAAAAATTCATTTATTCTGTAACCTCCATTTCAGCAATTTCCATTAGTTGCAATTCAAAAATTTACAAGTCTGATTACTTCTCTCCTATTCCTTTGTCACAGTACTTGTAAAAGTACTATCTTCTGTTGCCAGAACTATTGCAAGTCTCTCACTAGTATATGTGCTAGGTAGAATCCATATGAATAGAGCAGCTGAGGGAAAGCCAGGCTCTGCCCCACCATCCTTAATGCCTGATAAGAAGGAGATGTTAAAGGTCTACTTATGAAATGTTTATCAGTTGCCATAGAGTCATACATAAGTCAAAGGGACTGTATATGTCGAAACAAAACTACACTCCATGGCTGTTGTTTTTTAAATTGTTGAAAATACATACAGAAACACATAAACTAATTCAACAATTTCTATATGAACAATTCAGTGACACTACTTACATTTTTTAAATTGTGCAATAATATTCATTCTCCTTTCCCAAATTGTTCCTCCCACATTAACATAAATTCACTGCTCCCTCAGTTCCCTATATGAATCTATTGAATTGTTGTTGTCAACTTGATCACATGTAGATCTAAACCAAACTCACTGCCATCAAGTGGATTTGACTCATAATGACCCCTCCTTGCATTTCTTAGGTAGTATCTCTACGGAAGTAGACTACTCAATCTTCTTTCTGAGGAGGGGCAGGTGGTCTAGAATCATCAGGCTTTTGGTTAGCAGTCAAATGCCTTAGGCACTATGCCACCAGAACACATACAGATAGTTATTCAAAAAGACAAGATGGTCAAGGCAAACAGTCTTTACTAATTAAGCCTTGGGGGTGCAATGGTTAAGAGCTTTTCTGATAATTGAAAAGTCACCAGTTAGAACCCACCCAGCAGATCCATGGGAGAAAGCTGTGTAAGTCTGATCCTATAACAATTTACAGGCCTGGACACCTTCTGGAGCAGTTCTATTCTGTCCTATAGGATACCTATGAGTCAAAATCAGCTTAACTGCTTTGAGTTTGGGTTTATTGTTTGGTTTATTGAAGACTTCAGGCAATATTTTCTCATTAGAGTTTAAAGATTATCTCGAGGCAACAGTTTTGGAGGTTGATCCCGACTCAATGGCTTCAGAAATTCTGGATTTTATGAGAATTTGAAATTTTGTTCTACATTTATCCCTGCTTGATCAAAATTCTTTTATTAAATATTTTTTAAATATAATTTACTTTTTTATGTTGTTTTGAATATACATTAAGAACATACACAACTCAACAATTTGGACATGTACAATTAATGACATTGGTAGAATTTGAGTAATGTAACAATTCTCATTCCAATTATGAGTCGTTCCTCCCTCATAAACATACAAACACTGCCCTCTAAGTTCCCTATCTAATCTTATTAGTTGCTGTTGTCAATTATATCCCTTATCAATGGTCCTTAAAAGAGCACAATGACTTAAAAATGAATCCTAAAAATATAAACTTCATCAAAGAAACAAGGGGTAAACTTAGGGGCCCTAATTTATGGCATAAATAGATTATCAAGCATAACCCAGGATGCACAAACAGCAGAAGATAAACTAGATGATTGGGATCTTCTAAGAATTAAATTCTTATATGCATCAAAAGACTTCTCCCAAAGAGTAAAAAGAGGACCTGCAGAATCAGAAAAAAAAAATTCAGGAATGACATATCAAACAAATGACTTATAATTATAAAAAACTCCAACACCTCAACATCAGAAAGACAAAAAATCCAATTAAAAAATGGGCAGAAGACATGAACAGACACTTCAGCAAGGAAGATATTCAGGCAGTCAACAAACACATGAAGAACTGTTAGGGATCATTAAGCATTATAGACATCCAAATTAAAATAAATATGACATACCATCTCACCCCAGCATTAAGAGCAAAGTTCAGCAAGACCGAAAATAACAAAGGCTGGTGAGGATGTGGAGAGACTGGGACTCTCATACACTGCTGGTGGAACCGTAAAATGATATAACCACTGCAATTGTGGTAATTTCTTAAAAAGTTTGAAATAGAAATACCATTCAATCCAGCAATCTCATTGCTAGGTATATATCCTAAAGAAGTGAGAAGCAGGATATGAATAGATATAAGCACATTCATGTTCATTGCAGCACTATTCACAATAGCAAAGAGATGGAAACAACCTAAGTGCCCATCAAATGAGGAATGCATAAACACACTGTAGTACATAAACAGAATGGAATACTATGCAACCCTAAAGAATAATATAAAATCTGAAAAATTCCACAAAATATGGATGAACTTGGAGGAGATTATGCTGAGTGAAATAAGTCAATCATAGAAGGGCAAATATTGTACTAGTCAGCTATTGTAAAAAGTCAAGAAAAGGTTCATACATGGAAAGAAACTTTCTTTGTTGGTTACCAGGGATGAGATGGTAAGGGAAGGAAAATTCTTAGGTTGATTATATATATATATATATATATATATATATAATCTTAAAGAATCAAATCCCATGAGGTGCTTGGTTGTACATAAGCAGCATCAGTAGCTAAATATAAATTTTATTTTATTTTTCAATGTTGTAAATATATGCATGCCACAATTTTTCTAGTTCCACTTTTTACAAGTGTACAACTTATTGACAAGCAATTACAATAATTTCCTGTTCAATCATACCCTTAAATAAGGAATTTCTTTCCATTACCTTAAAGCAAAACTCAATCCTATACAAGCAATAAGTCCCCTTTTACCCTTCCTCTCACACCTGGTAACCACTAATAAATTTTGGTCTGTATACATTTGCTTGTTCTTGCTTTTTATACAAGTGAAGCCATATGATGTAAGTCTTTTTGTTATTGAATCATTTCAATCATAATAGAACCTTCAGTATGGGTTACACCTTAACATATGAAACAAAAATCCTCGTAAGTGGAAAAATAAGCAACATTATGATTTTTTTTTTCTTTTAAAGGAGAGAGAGAGAATATTGAGATTGTCAAGAATTTTATTTTACTCAGATCTACAATCAATGCTTACAGAAGCAGCAGTCAAGAAATCAAATGATGTATTTCAATGGACTAATCCACTGCAAAAGATCCCCTTAAAACTGTTCAAAAGCAAAAATGACCTTTTGATGACTAAGATGTGGCTGATCGAAGCCATGGTGTTTGTAATTGCCTCATTCCTATGAGTGAACTGGAGAAGGAATAAAGAAGACTGAAGAAGAACTGATGCTTTTGAACTATGGTGTTGGTGAAGAATATTGATTCTACTATGGACTTCAAGAAGAATGAATAAATCACTCTTGGAAGAAGTACAGCAATGATGCTCTTTAGAAGCAAGGATGATGAGACTTCATCTCATGAACTTTGGATGTGTTATCAAGAGGGACCAGTGCCTGGAGAAGGACATGGTTCTTGATAAAGTGGAAAGCTAACACACTCTATCAAGTCATTTACAACTCATAGCAACCCTGCAAGACAGGGTAGAACTGCCCCACACAGTTTCCAAGTGTGATAGTTGGAGTGGTGTGTCAACTTGGCTGGGCCACAATTCTGTGTGGTTTAAGCACTTGTGATGTGAGTTATTCCCATGATGAGATTGGATGTATGTGTTTTGAGCAGCTAATCCATTGAAAGGGAGTTTCCCTAGGGGTGTGGCCTGCTTCCAATATATTGATAGACTGTATGGAAAAATGAGACTCTTCTGTGGATCAGGATCATGTTGTGCTGCCTACAACTGTCCATGAGCAAAGAATCCACCATTAGGCCTGGTGATTTTGGCTTCATCATTCCTTGGAGTCAACAGCTGGTATACTGCTTGCCAACCTTGAGCTTGTCAGCCCCTATAGCTGTGTGAGTCAGGAAAAGCCTCCAGCATGACATTTGATCCAAGTACTTGGGACTTGTCAGCTTCTATAAGTTTGTGAGCCATTTTCCTAAGATAAATCTCTCTCTCTCTCTCTCTCTCTCTCTCTCTCTCTATATATATATATATATACATACACATACAGAAGCTTTACTTGTTTTGCTTCTCTAGAGAACCCAGCCTAACACATTTGGTAGTGAGAGTGGTTCCAGAGAGATAATATCATAAGGATGGGCTTCCTAAATTAGTTCTCACTAATTATATTTTGGTTCTCCAATTGGATTAATTGTAAAGGCATTGGTGACTCTGCCTCCATTAGTAAAGAGGGCCCTGCTAATTCATGGTGTAAGATGGCCAATATTAATATGTAAAATAGTACCACCAATAAATCCAGTATGTTTGAGAAGTGAGGCTCTGGGTGATCGCATATTTGATATTTTCTGCAATTCTGTCAGCATGAGGAGCATAAGGAAGCTATTTGTTGGTCCCACTTATGCTAGACACAGGTGAAAGAGAGATGAGTTCAAGGCTGCTGAGCCAAAGCTCAAGTGCCGCATAAAAGACCTCAGTGTTTCCAGTTGTGCTCTGAAATAAAGCCTTACTTCTTCTAGTAATGGAGCTGATATTGCTGGAAAACAAACCCAGAGTCTTATTTTAAGGGTAACTGAATTACAACACCAATTGAACCAATTACAACACCAACCCAGAATGGTGTCTGAAGTTAAAGCGAGGGCCTTGATTGGGAAACAAGGGGATCTTGAAACCTGGTATGGGGACATATGGGCTGAGAGCCAGTAAGATGAGGATATGGAGCTTGTAAATTCTGTTGAATCCCTCTCATCTGAAGGGATTACTGTAAAACCATTATCTCTTCCACCTCAGTTTGATAGGATTAACCCTGCTGGGTCATTGCCTGAGGTAGATGGCATGGAAGCCATTGTTGATTGTTCTCAGAAACTGCCCCAAACACCCATTTTTACTGCTAGACCTATAACTAAACTTAAGTCCAAGCAAGTGCCAAAATGTGAAATACAGAGCATGACTGAGGAGGTGGTACGCTACACCCAAAAAGACCTACTTGATTTGCTGATGTGTACAGAAACCATTAGAATGTGTATGGGAATGGCTATGGAGGGTGTGGGATAATGGCACAAGGAATGCAGCATTGGATCAGTCTGAGTTTATTGATTTGGGTCCACTAAGTATGGATTCTTCATTCAATATTTTGGCTTGAGAGGTTAAGAAAGGATCTGATTGTTTATTTGGTCAGCTTACTGAAGCATGGATTATGCGGTGGCCTAACTTATGTCAAGTTGAAGTACCACACCTGCCTTGCTATGATGTAGAAGAAGATATCAAGAGGCTTAGGGAAATTGGCCTATTAGAATAGATTTGTCAGATTAGACCCTACAGCCAGAAATGGAGTGTCCAGAGGACACACCTTTCACCAGTATGCTGAGGACAAAAATTTGTAAAAGAGCCCCAGCATCCTTGAAGACTGCTATGATTGCTATTTTATGTAAGCCAGATTTGACAGTGGGAACGGCCCTAATTGAACTAAGATACTTAACTATGATGGGCCTGATTGGACCCCGTGGTAGTAGGGGACAAGTGTCAGCAGTTAATCAACAAAGACAAGATGGGAGTGGTTACCATAATGGACAGCAGAGTCAAAAAAGTAATCAGAATATTCTGACACATGTGGAATTATGGCATTTGCTACTTAAGCATGGTGTTCCTAGGAGTGAAATACATGGAAAATCTATTAAATATTTATTTGATCTGTATACACAGAAGAATTTTAGGTCACATGAACAGCAGTCTAGAATGAATTGTCAGAACACATAGTCATGGCCCATCAATCAATTCCCAGACTTAAGTCAGTTTACAGACCTACAACCCCTTGAATGAAGGGGAGGCTGGGTCCCTTTGAGGAAGGACTTCACTACATTGCCAAAAAATTATAATGTTGATCTTTCTCCCAGCCTTCCCCAAAGAGATCTGAAGCCTTTTGCAAGAATGACTGTTCACTGGAGAAAAGGAAATAATCAGATTTTTGGGAGATTACTGGACACTAATTCCAGGAGACCCAAAGGATCACTGTGGCCCACCAGTACGAGTGGGGCCATATGGAGATCAAGTTACTGATGGAGTCTTAGTTAAGGTGTATCTCACAGGGGGTCCATTGGGTCTCCAAACCCATCCTTTAGTGATTTCCCCAGTTCCAGAATGCATAATTGGAATAGATACTGATCAATTGGCAGAATTCCCACAGTGGGTCTCTGACATGTCAACTAAAGGCTATTATGGTAGGAAAAGTCAAGTGGAAGCCATTAGAACTGTCTCCACCTACAAAAATAGTAAATAATCCCTAGAGAGATTGCAGAGATGACTGCCACCATCAAGGACTTGAAGGATGCAGGGATGGTGATTCCCACAACATCCCCATTTAAATCACCTCTTTGGCCTGTGCAAAAAACAGATGGATCTTGGAGAATGACAGTAGATTGCTGTAAACTTAATCAGGTGGTGACTCCAATTGCAGCTGCTCTTCCTGATGTGGTTTCATTGCTTGAGCAAATTAGTACCTCTCCTGGAATTTGGTATGCAGCTTTTTATCTGACCAATGTCTTTAATTCAATACCAATTTCAAAGGACCATTAGAACCAGTTTGCCTTCAGCTGGCAAGGACAACAATATACTTTCACAGTGGTTCCTCAGGGGCATATCATCTCCGCAGCACTATGCCATAATTTATTCCATAGGGAACTTTATCACCTTTCCCTTCCAAAAGACATCACACTTGTCCATTATACTGATGAGATTATTCTGATTGTATCTAGTAAGGAAGAAGTATTGATGACTCTAGACTTATTGGTGATACATCTGCATGCTAAAGGGTGGGAGATTATCCTGACAAAAATTCAGGCACCTTCCACTTCAGTGAAATTTCTAGGGATCCAGTGGTGTGTGGCATGTCGAGATATTCCTAGTAAAGTGAAGGATAAGTCACTGTATCTGGTTTCCCCCACAACTAAAAAGGAGGCACAATGTCTGGTGGGCCACTTTGGATTTTGGAGGAAACATATCTCTCACTTGGGTGTGTTGCTTCAGCTTATTTATCAAGTGACTCAGAAAGCTGCTAGTTTTGTATGGGGCCCAGAACAACAGAAGTTTCTGCAGCAGATTAAGGCTGCCGTACAAACTGCTCTGCCAATTGGGCCATATTACCTGGCTGATCCAATGGTGCTTGAAGTATCTGTAGCAGATTTAAATGCTGTTTGGAGTCTTTGGCAGGTCCTATTGGTGAATCTCAATGCACACCCTTGGGATTTTGGAACAAAGCCCTTCCACCCTCTGCAGAGAACTACTCTCCTTTTCAGAAACAGCTTTTGGCTTGTTACTGGGCTTTCATAGACACTGAACAACTAACCATGGGCCACCAAGTCATCATGAGGTCTGAGCTTACCATCATGAACTGGGTATTGTCTGACACACAGAGTCATAAAGTTGGACATGTACAGCAGCACTCCACCATTAAATTTAAGTGGTTTATCAGAGGTCAGGCTTAACCAGGGCCTAAAGGTACAAGTAAGTTGCATGAGGAAGTAGCCCAAATGCTTATGGTCTCCACTCTAGTCACATTACCTTCCCTCTCCCAGTCTTCACCTATGGCCTTATGGGTAGTTCCTTATGATCAGTTGACTGAGGAAGAGCACACTTGTGCCTGGTTTACAGATGGTTCTGTGTGATATGCAGACACCACTTGAAAGTGGACTGCAGCAGCACTGCAGCCCCTTACTGGGATTTCCCCAAAGGACAGTGGTGAAGGAAAATCCTCTTAATGGGCAGAACTTTGAGCTGTACATCTTTGCATGGAACAAGAAATGGCCAGATGTACAACTGTATATGGATTCATGGGCTGTGGCCAATGGCTTGGCCAGATGGTCTTGGGACTTGGAATGAGCATGAATGGAAAAATTGGTAACAAGGATGTATGGGAAAGAGGTATGTCAATATATAACTTTGAATGGGCCAAAGGAGAAAAGATATTTATGTCTCGTGTGAATACCCACCAAAAGGTGACCTCATCAGAGGAGGACTTTAACAGTCAAGTGGATAGGATGACCCCTTCAGTAGAAACCAGACATCCTTTTTCCCCAGCTCCTTCTCTCATGTGGCCATGGTGGCAGAGATGGAGGTTACATATGGGCTCAGAAACATGGACTTCCACTTACCAAGGCTGATTTGGCTACTGCCATTGATGAATGTCTAATCTGCCAGTAGTAGATTCCAACACTGAGTCTGTAATATGGGACCATTCCTTGGGGTGATCAGCCAGCAACTTGGTGGCAAGTTGAATAAATTGGACTCCCATTGTGGAAAGGACAGTGTTTTGTTCTTACTGCAATAGATACTTATTCTGGATATGGATTTACCTTCCCTGCACACAATTATTCAGCCAAAACTACCATCTGTGGACTTACAGAATGCCTTATCAACCATCATGGTATCCCACACAGTATTGCTTTGGATCAAGGGACTCACTTCACAGCAGATGAAGTGCAGCAATGGGTCTATGCTCATGGAATTTACTGGACTTACCTCTGCTAACCAGAAGGCTGGTGGTTCAAACCCACCAGTCACTCCTTGGAAGGAAAGTTGGACAATTGACTTCTGTAGTGATACTCCCTTGGAAACCCAAGGGGGGGGGTCACTATGAGTTGGATCCCACTCAACAACAGTGAATTTTTTTTTTTTTTAAGACCATGTTCCCCATCATCCTGAACCAGCTGGCTGGATAGAATGATGGAATGGCCTACTAAAAACACAATTATGATGCCAGCTAAGTGGCAATACCTTGCAGGACTGGGGCAATGTTCTCCAGGAGGCTGTATATGCTCTAAACTAGCATCCAGCAGACAGTGCTGTTTCTCCAATAGCCAGGACTCATGGGTCCAGGAACCAAGACGTGGAAACAGAGTTTTACCACTCACTATTACCCTAGTGACCCACTGAAAAAAAAATTCCTTCCTGTTCCTGTTACCCTATGCTCTGTGGGTCTGGAGATCTTAGTTCTAAAAGGAGGAACACTCCCACCTGGAGACACAATACTGATTGCATTGAACTGGAAGTTAAGAATGCTATCCAACCATTTTGGCTCCCTCATGCCTCTGGATCAACAGACAAAGAAGGTTGTTATGCCAGGTGTGATAAATCCTGATTACCAAGGGGAAATTGGATTGATATTAAAGGTAATGATAATAAAGGTAAAGAAGAATATGGAATACAGGAGATTCTTTAAGATGGTTCTAAGTACTACCATGTCCTATGATTGAAGTCAATGGAAAATTACAGCAACCCAATTCTGATATGACTACTAATGGCCCAAAACCTTCAGGAATGAAGGTTTTGGTTCACCCCACCAGACAAAGAACTATGACCAGCTGAGGTGCTTGCCAAGGGCAAGGGAAATACGGGATGGGTGGTGCAAAAAGTTAGTTCCGAATATCAGCTATGACCACGTGACCAGTTGCAGAAATGAAGACTGTGATTATTATACTTCTTTACTGTATATATTCATCAAATATTTTTGTTTCCTTCTGTCACACACTGTGAAATGTAAACACGGTTAATGCGTTTTGGTTTTATACGTGTTAGTGTAACATGTTAGGCATACATATATGACTTTATAGTTGTCTTTATTTAGTGATTATATATGGTTAAGAAGATATTACAACTGCCAAGTTGATAAGGGGTGGACTTGATAGTTGGAGTTGTGCGTCAACTTGGCTGGACCACAAATCTGTGTGGTTTAAGCAGTTGTGATGTGGGTTATTCCCATGATGGGATCAGAAGTATATGTTTTGATCAGCCAATTGGTTAAAAGGGAGTTTTCCTAGGGGTGTGGCTTGCTTTCAAAATATTTATGGACATCCTGGAAAAATGAGACACTCCTCTGTGGATTGGGATCCTGTTGTGCTGTTGTAGACAGTTGTAACTGTCTGTGAGTGAACAATCCACCATTTGGCCTGGTGATCTTGTATTCATCATTCGTGGGCATCAACAGCTGGTATACTGCCTGCCAATCTTGAGCTTGTCACCCCCTGCAACTGGAATCAGGAAAAGCCTCCAGCTTCATGTTTTATCCAAGAACTTGGGACTTGGTAGCTTCTATAAGTGTGTGAGCCATTTTCCTAAGATAAATCTCTCTCTCTCTCTCTCTCTCTCTCTCTCTCTCTCTCTCTATATATATATATATATATATATATAAGCTTTACTTATTTTGCTTCTCTAGAGAACCCAGTCTAATACAGATATAATCAAGCTTGTATTTTTGCTTTTGTAGACTTTTTAGTTAGACTTTTTAAAATTTTCTTCACCTTCAGCTTGACCTTACATATGATCATCTGATGGTCTGTTCTATAGTCAGACCTTGGCATTGTTTTGACTGATGATATTGAGCTTCTCCATCACTCCTTTTCACAAATGTAGTCAATTTCATCCCTTTGCATTCCACCTGATGAGGTCCATATTTATACCCTCTACTTATGTTGTTGAAAATGGTATTTGCAATGAACAAATCATTAATCTTAAAAAAAATTATATCATGTGATCTCTGGCATCAGTGGTTTAAAATTAGGAAAGATGAGCAGAAGGGTTTTATTTCTAAAATATACATATTTAACCTATGTTCTGAGCAAATAAGCTAGACTATGTGAAAAAAGAATGTGGCATCAGGATGGGAGGAAGACATTAACAACCAGTGATATACAGATGGCACAACCTTGTTTGTCAAAAGCAAAGAGAGCTTGAAACATTTACAGATGAAGATCAAAGATTATTGCCTTTAGTATGGATTACACCTAAACATAAAGAAAAGAAAAATCCTCACAATTGGACCAATAAGCAATATCAAGAGTAATGGAGAAAAGAGTGAAGTTTTCAAGGATTTTATTTTACTTTGATCCACAATAAATGCCTATGGAAGTAGCAGCCAAAAAATTAAAAGTATTTCATTGGGCAAATCTACAGCAAAAGACCTCCTTAAATTGTGAAAAAGCAAATATATCACTTTGAAGTCTAAGGTTGCCTGACCCAAGCCATAATATTTTCAATTGCCTCATATGCAGGAGAAAGCAGAACAGTGAATAAAAAAGACCAAAAAAAAAAAAAAAGAATTGATGCATTTGAAGTTGGTATTGGTAAATAATATTCAATATGCCATGTAACACAAGAAGAATAACAACAAAAAATTGTCTTAAATGAAGTACAGTCATAATTCTCCTTAGAAATGAGCATAGCCAGACTTGATCTCACATACTTTGGAATATTATGAGAAGAGACCAGTCTCTGGAGAAAGCATCTTAATTGGTAAAGTAGAGGGTCAGCAAAAAAAAAAGGGAGAGCCTTAATGAGATGTATTGACACAGTTGCTGCAACAATGGGCTCGAGCATAGCAATGATTTGGAGAATGGTGCAGGACTAGGCCACGCTTTGTTCTGTTGTACATAAGGTTGCTGAGTCAAAACCAACTCAATGGCATGTAACAATAATAATAGTTGGTCCAACATGCATGAAAATAGCAATAAGGAGTCACATTCTGACATATATCTATCTATCTATCTGTCTATA
>NW_006921733.1:1971710-1974809 GCF_000298275.1 Orycteropus afer afer
TATATAAATTATACAAATCTTGCATATTGGAAGTGGCAGAAGACCATGCATTGTCTGTTCATGTATTGCCTGAATTTAAGATTTCACCCTCAATGCTTGTCCCCTTAATTAACTATTCATGTGAGACAGATGGAAGCTAGAAATAAGCTGGCATTTCATCAAATAATTCGAGAGAGGAATACCACCTACAGACTGGGAATACCCTGGTCAATGTATCTCTGATGAAAGCCATGTTGTGGAACTCTTGATCTTGCATCTCAGCTTTTTTTCTAATCTTAGTGGAAGCCACATAATATCACATTCAATAATAATAGCTTTCCAATTGAAGTTCCACTCTCCATCTTAAAAAAATCCTAATTTAAAGGTTTAGTTGTTTATGTCTTTCAAATTTCTGAGAAGTTACATTTGACAAGTCATTCCAAGGGTTAGATAGATACATCTTGATTTATAAAGATATTCCAGCATATATTTGCATAAGAGGGAAAAATATCAGATGAATAGAATAAAATGTCTCTTTCCTCATATTCAAGAAAAAAATTATATTTAAGCAACTACTGATTCAATCTACTTAGTCTCAACTTCTGCATGAATGGATTTGTCTTTTGGAACAAGCAATGACATGAGAACTGGAAACAGCACTAGAGTTTTGGATCTATGTCTTGTAATGACCAGTCACTTACTGTATGTCTAGTAATAATAGAAATGGAAAGAACAGAAACATTTTGGAATATTTCTTGTGTCAGGCCTTTGTGAAGTTGTTTCTATCCTGTATTTTGTTTAAACCACACCACAGCAACTATGAAGAAGATATTACTGTTGTTCTCATTTTACAAAGTAGACATAGGCTTAGAAAAGTGAAATATCTTTCCTTAATGAAGAAGATAACATTGGAACCCAAAACATCTGATAGAAAACTCTTAGTCATCATACTGCACTGAATATTGTTAACCTTTTTGAGTTTAAGTTTTCATATATAAAATCGAATGGAAAATACATAAGTCATATTACTTATGTAAAGATCAAATAAGATTGTATTATTATATACAAATAAGATTGTATTGCACTTAACATGGAAGATTAATAAGATCTCTAAGACAAAAGTCAAACTCCTTGTCATTGAGTTGATTTCAACTCATGGCACCCCCTTTTGCTAAAGAAGAGAACTGCTTCATAGATGTTTCTTGGCTGCAATTTTTATGGAAGAACATGACTAAGACTTTCTTCTGTGGAGCTTCTGGATGTGTTCAAACCACTAGCCTTTAGTTTAGTAGTTGAGTAAAACCCTCGTGTATCAAGATCAGGAAATTAAGATTATGACACATTAAATATTAAAGAACTAAAACTCAGTTACCATAAAACACAATGATAAAATGATGTAGTACAACAGAATCATACATCCTATATAGAAGATTATCTATATCATCATGTTTTGGATTACTTCCCAGAAGAGAGAGGATTAATATAATAGAATCTCATCTCCACTGGTGAAACCCAGTCATCAGCTCCGTGGATGTCAATCTAAGTTCTTCAGAGAACATGACCTAGGTGCCAAAAGGCTTTTCCTAGTGGACCCAGAAAATTCACAGCCTGCAATGCATATTAGCAGCACAAATCACACTCAGAAGCATCAGTGGACACTTGAAAAAAAATTATCTTTTGCTATCTTTTCAAGATCAATGTTTAGTTCAGGCACTTGTGTGTTGTACCTCACAGTTATTTGAGCTCCATTATTTATTTATATTTTAAAGAGGCTATGGCTGTGCATTTCCAAAGAGGGTTACTACTCCAGCCTAAGTTCTTGGTGAAAAAAAAAAAAAAAAGTTCTTAATGTCTACTTCTTCCAACGCTGAAATACATCATCTCTGTGCCTATTTGTATGAATAGACCAAACTAAGAAAGTTAATAGTCAGGCTTTTCAAGCAAGACTTAATATTTTATGGGGTATAGGAACCAAAATTGGGAACTCTGGTGGCATAGCACCTAACATATTTGACTGCTAAACAGAAGGCTAGTGGTTCAAACCCACCAGTCACTCCTCAGAAGGAAAATTAGGCTATCTACTTCTACAGTGATACTGCCTCAGAAACCCAAGAAGGAGACACTATGAGTCAGATCCAATTCAACGGCAGTGAGTTTTTGAGAGAAACCAAAATCAGACAACCATATGATCTACTCTGCTGGGAATGACAAATTAAAAAAAGAAAGGTGTGGCATTCATCATCACAAAGAATGTTTTAAGATCTATACTGAAGTACAATGCTGTTAGTGATAGGATAATATCCATATACCTACATGGAAAACCAATTAATACTACTACTATTAATTTTTACACATCAACCACCAAATTGTGTGTAATGCCAAAGATGAGGAAGTTGAAGATATTTACCAAGTTCTGCAATCTGAAATTGATCAAATAGTAATCAGGATGTGTTGATTATCATTGGTGACTGCAGTGTAAAAGTTGGAAACAAAGAATCACCAGTAGTTGGAAAATATGGTCTTAGTGATATAAGTAATGCTGGCGATCACATGACAGTATTGTGCAAGACCAATAAATTACTCATTGCAAATAATTTTCTTTTTCAACAACAGAAATGGCAGCTATACACATGCACTTCATCAGATGAAGTACACAGGAGTCAGACTGAGATGGATTTACACAGTGGCTTCAATGATCCACTCAGGTGTAGCAAGGGTTGTGAGGCTGGGACAGGACCAGACAGTGCTTTGTTCTGCTGTACATAGGGTAGCTATGAATTGGAGCTGACTCAACAACACCTAACAACAACATCAGGAACCAGAAAGATGACTTTCTCTCACTTTTTATTTTCTGTCTCTTGGGGAGGTAGCCTTTGGTGATGGATTTTCAGTCTTGGATCATAGCTCAGATATCCCTAGTTCTTTGAAGACAAACTAAATATTTCACCCTAGAAGAGGAGACTTCAGGTATATCTGCAGATTTTAATTTAGGATTAAAATTTGTATAAGTTCAGCCTTTGCTGAGACATTATTTTTTCATATACCCCTACAACTCCTCCCAGAAATGAAGGCTTATTTATGACAGATCCATTGATTTTCCCACTGTTAAGGCAAGTAAAT
>NW_006921733.1:1974979-1975496 GCF_000298275.1 Orycteropus afer afer
ATATATAAATTTATCTCAGGAAAATGGCTCACACACTTATAGAAGCTCACAAGTCCTAAGTTCTTGGATTAAATGTCAAGTTGGAGGCTTTTCCTGACTCACAGAGCTGCAGGGGCTGATAAGCTCAAGGTTGACAGGCAGTATACTAGCTGTTCATTCCAACAAATGATGAATCCAAGATCGCCAGGCCAAAAGGTGGATTGTTTGCTCACAGACAGTTGCAGGCAGCACAAAAGCATCCCAGTCCACAGAAGAGCAACTCTTTTTCCTAGGATGTCCATAAATATATTGGAAATAGGCCACACCCTTAGGGCAACTCTCTCTCAATGGATTGCCTGGTCAAAACATACAATAGATCCCATCATTGGAATAACCCACATCACAATTGCTTAAACCACTTAGGATTGTGGTCCAGCCAAGTTGACACACAGCTCCAAACATCACAGTCTATCCCTTGTCAACTTGGCAGTTGTACACATCTCCTTAACCATATATAATATCTAAGTAAGGACAATTA
>NW_006921733.1:1982649-1986163 GCF_000298275.1 Orycteropus afer afer
CCAGTTTGTCCCTGGGATAGTATTGCAGGTAGGCCACACCCCTGGGGAAACTCCCCCTAGACCGACCGGCCACTTAGAACGCAGTCATGTGATCCATCATGGGAACCACCACTCACAACTGGAGTCCAGCCAAGTTGACACATCTTCAACTATCACACCCATTGCATATTTCCCTTGCTCTCAACAAGCACCTCAGATGGTTGTGGTTCTTTGCCTGGTGGGGTGAACCAAACGTTCATTCCTGAAGGGTCTGGGCCATTAGTAGTCATATCAGAATTGGGTTGCTGTAATTTTCCATTGTCTTTAATTACAGGGCATGGTGGTACTAAGAGATGTCCTAAAGAATCTCCTGTATTCCAGACATATTCTTTTTTACCTCCATTATGCAAGGTCAATCCAATTTCCCCTTGGTAATCAGGATCTATCACATCAGATAGTACAGTAACACCTGTTGATCCAGAGGCATAAAGAAGCCAAAATGGTTGGGTAACATTCTTAACTTTCAGTTCAATGCAATCAGTAGTGTGTCTCCAGGTGGGAGTGATCCTCTATTTGGAACTAAGATCTCCAGGCCTGCAGAGCATAAGGTAGCAGGGAAAGGAAGCAAAAAATTTTGAGTGGGTCACAGGGGGTAATAGTGAGTGGTACCACTCCTGTTTCCATCCCTTGGGTTCTGAACCCATGAATTCTGGCTATTGGAGAAACAGCACCATTTATTGGATGCTGGTTTAGAGCAGACACTGCCTTCTGGAGAACACTGCCCCAACCCTTCAGGGTATTGCTACCTAGATGGCACCATAATTGTGTTTTTAGTAGGCCATACTATCGTTCTATCAAGCCAGCTGCTTCTGGATGATGGGGAACATGGTAAGACCAGTGAATTCCATGAGCATAGGCCCATTGCTGCACTTAATTTGCTGTGAAGTGAGTCTCTTGATCCAAAGCAATGCTGTGTGAGATACCACGATGGTGGATGAAGCATTCTGTAAGTGGCAGAAACATTGCAAGCAGGGAAGGTGAATCCATATTCAGAATAAGTATCTATTGCAGTAAGAACAAAACACTGTCCTTTTCCTGACAGAAATAGTCCAGTGTAATCAACCTGCCACCAAGTTGCTGGCTGATCACCCTCAGGAATGGTTCCATATTGTGGACTCAGGGTTGGTCTCTGCTGCTGGCAGATTGGGCACTCAGCAGTGGTGGTAGCCAAATCATCCTTGGTAAGTGGAAGTCCATGTTGCTGAGCCTATTCATAACCTCCATCTTGCTACCATGGACACTTTGTTCATGAGGCCATTGAGCAATGCCAGGAGTAGCTGGAGAAAAAGGATGACTGGTTTCTACTGAACGTGTCATCCTATCCACTTGATTGTTAAAGTCCCCTTCTTCCAAGGTCACCTTTTGGTGGGCATTCACGTGGGACACAAATATCTTCATTCCTTTTGCCCATTCAGAGAGATCTATCCACATACGTCTTCTCCATACCTCCTTGTCACCAATTTTCCAATCAGGTTTCTTCCAAGTCCCAGACCATCTGGCCAAGCCATTGGCCACAGCCCATGAATCTGTATACAATCATACATATGGCCATTTCTTATTCCATGCAAAGTGGACAGCCAGATGCCCAGCTTGAAGTTCTGCCCATTGAGAGGATTTCCCTTCATCACTTCCTTCAGGGAAGTCCCAGAAATGGGCTGCAGTGCCTTTTCTGGTAACAAATGTGTTAGGCTGGGTTCTGTAGAGAAACAAAATGAGTAAAGCTGAGAGAGAGAGAGATTTATCTCAGGAAAATGGCTCACACACATAGAAGCTGGCAACTTCCAAGTTCTTGGATTAAACATCAAGCTGGAGGCTTTTCCTGACTCACACAGATGCAGGGACGGACAAACTCAAGGTTAGCAGGCAGTATACCAGCTATTGACTCCAATGAATGACAAATCCAAGATCTCCAGGCCAAATGGTGGTTTGTTCACCCAAGGACAGTTTGGGGCAGCAAAACAGGATCCTGAGCCACAGAAGAGTGTCTCTTTTTCTCAGGATGTCCATAAATATATTGGAATCTGGCCACACCCCTACACCCCTAGGGAAACTCCCTTTCAACAGATTGCCTGCTCAAAACAAATACATCTGCACACATCATGGGAATAACCCACATCACAAGTGTTTAAACAACTCAGAATTGTGGTCCAGCCAAGTTGACACACAACTCCAACTATCACAGTGAGCAAAGACAATTTACACTTGCCTATGTAGTTTACTGTGAAAGAAATATGCCAAAAGTACATTTTTTCTTACTGTTCTTTCTCTGTGTCATTTTGCTATAAAAAGTCTTAGCCATAAATATACCTTCCTATTTTGTCTGTGAGTCCTTCCAATGAATTAATGAACATGAGTTGGTCTTGAGATTTTCTTATTTTTAATCACTTACAAAATTGTATCTTTCCACATTAACTTGAATGATCTCACTAGAAAGGCTATTCAGAAAACTGATAAAGGATTTTAGATATAGAATACTCTAACAAAAAAAAAAAAAAGGAGTGTAGGAGTGTTCCCATGTCCTTGTATTTAAAAAGAATAATCTACATTATTATTATTATTATTTATTTATGAAAATGAAAACATTCAAGAGCAGGAAATTGCTGGATATTTTTGACAGCCTAAGCTATTATATATACAAAAAAATTTGTATACATTTTTTCAATGTTTAATTAACTAGAGGTAAATCCTCTTCAAAAACAGCAACAACAAAAAAAATCAAATAATTAAAATATATGACTTGTGGAGTGTTGGAAATGCATCAAAGGAACTTTGTTCTTTAAGTCTTTCTTTTAAATTTTTATCAGTAATTTTCTAACAAGCTTTTCATGAAGAGCCCTGATATGTTCCAATTTTATTGATTTATTTCATTTTTTCAGTGTGATTTGGGTGAAGATTTACAGAGCAAATTCACTTTCCATACAGAAGTTCACCTACACTTTGTCTCATGACATTGACCATAGTTTACCACAATGCAACAGCTCTCCTCCCACTTCCTCCCCATAGTTACCTCTTCCCAGTGTCCATCCCTCCATGCACTCCTGCCCCCTGAGCTATCTCCTTGTGCATAAAAAGCCCTTCTTTCTCCAATGATTGTTCTCTCCAAGGAGTGTTTCTAACTGAGATAAATGTTCAACTCATATGCCTGTCTTTTGTTTGGCTGGAAACCAAAGATGTGGGTTCAATTCCAGACCTGAAGAGAAGCTAGGGGACATACTCTCAGATGTTCCATGAGGCTCTATCAGACCAGCAAACCTGGCCCCCCCCTTTTTTCTCCCCCAAATGATTTTGAGTTTTGTTCCACATTGTTCTCCCTCTCTTTCAAGGATCTCCTAGATAGATCCTCTTCCAAGTGGATGACAGTGGTAACCAGGTGCCATCTAATTCTTCTGGTCTCATAGTCATATAGGCTGCAGTTTGGAAGGTGTACCAGTCACTAGGACTAATTGTTTTCATTAATTTTGGTTTTCTTCATTCT
>NW_006921733.1:1986782-1988163 GCF_000298275.1 Orycteropus afer afer
TATAGATAAACCTTTCCTTAACTTTTACAATAACAGACTAATACAATATTTGTCCTTTTGTGATTGACTTATTTCACTCAGCATAATGTCTTCCAAGTTCATCCATGTTATGTGGTGTTTTGCCGATTCTATATTATTCTTTAGCATTGCATAGTATTCCATTGTGTGTATATACCATAGTTTGGTTATCCATTCCTCAGTGGATGGACACCTAGGTTGTTTCTATATTTTGGCTATTGTAAATAGTGCTGAGATGAACATGGGTGTACCTATATTTGTTCTTGTCATGACTCTCACTTCTTTAGGATATATACCTAGTAATGGAATGGCTGGGTCAAATGGTATTTCTAATTCCAACTTTTGAAGGAATCACCATACTGCTTTCCACAATAGTTGTACCATATTACTGTCCGACCAGCAGAGTATGAGAGTCCAATCTCTCCACAACCTCACCAGCATTTATTATTTTCTGTCTTGTTGAACTTTGCTATGAGTGCTGGAGCAAGATAGTATCTCATTGTAGTTTTGATTTGTATCTTTCTAATAGCTAATGATCATGAGCATTTCTTCATATGTTTGTTGGCCGCTTGAATATCTTCCTTGGTGAAGTATGTATTCATGTCTTCTGCCCATTTTTTAATCAGATTGTTTGACTTTTTATTATTGAGGTATTGGAGTTTTCTATAAATTCTATAGATAAGTCTCTTGTCAGATGTGTCATTACCAAATATTTTTCCCAATCTGTAGATTCTCTTTTGACTCTTTTGGAGAAGTCTTTGGAAGTACATAAAATTTTAATTTTTAGAAGGTCCCAATCATCTAGTTTCTCTTCTGCTGTTTGTGCCTTTGGAGTTATGCTTGAGAGTCTATTTATGCCATATGTTAGGGCCACAAAATTTGCCCCTAGATTTTCCTTGAGGAACTGTATAGTTTTAGGTTTCACATTTAAGTCTTTGATCCATTTGGAGTTCATTTGTGTATGGTGTGAGGTACAGATCTTGTTTCAGTTTTCTGCAAATGGATCTCCAGTTTTGCCAGCACCATTTATTAAACAAACATTCTCTTCCCCATTTCATGGATTTGGGGACTTTGTCAAAGATCGGCTGACTGTATGTCAACGGATCTATTTCTGGGTTCTCAATTCTATTCCATTGGTCTATGTAATTGTCATTAAACCGATACCAGGCAGTTTTGACTACTGTGGCTGTATAGGAGGTTTTGAGATCCAGCAGCATGAGACCTCCTACTTTGTTTTTCTTCTTCAATAGTGCTTTGCTTATCTGATGTCTCTTTCCTTTCCATATCAACTTAGTGATTGGTTTTTCCATATCTCTAAAGTATGTTGATGGGATCTGGATTGGGATTGCATTGAATGTATAGA
>NW_006921733.1:1989118-1990847 GCF_000298275.1 Orycteropus afer afer
TCTGGGCCAGGACTTTTTTTAGTTGGTAATTTTTTGATGACCTGTTCAATTTCTTCTTTTGTGATGGGCCTGTTCAACGTTTCCACATCAATCTGTGTTAGTTTAGGTAACTGCTGTGTGTCTAAAAATTTGTCCTTTTCTTCCAGACTTTCAAATTTGTTGGAGTACTGTTCTTCATAGTATCATGATATTATCCTTTTTATTTCAGTTGGTTCTGTTGTGATGTCACGTATTTTGTTTCTTATTTGTGTTATTTGTAGTCTCTCCCTCTTTTCCTTTGTTAAATTTGCCAGTGGTTTGTCAATTTTAATGATCTTTTCAATAAACCAACACTTGACCTTGTTGATTTTTTTCTATAGCCCTTCTGTTTCTGCTTGAATCTTGATTATTTCCTTTCTTTTAGTGACTGTGGGCTTTTCTTGCTGTTCTTTTTCTAATTGTTGTAGGTGTTGTTTTAAACTGTTAATTTTGGCTCTTTCTTCTTTTTGGATGTGTGCATTTATTGCTATAAATTGTCCTCTGATCACTGCTTCTGCTGTGTCCCAATGATTTTGGTATGCTGTGTTTTCATTCTCGTTTGATTCAAGGAATTTTGAATTTCAATTTTGAATTCTTCTCTTACCCAGTCTTTTCTAAGGAGGGCGTTGTTCAGTTTCCAGGTGTTTACTCTTTTCCTGTTGATCTTCCTATTGTTGATTTCTAATTTGATAGCATTATGATCTTAGAATATACTTTGCAGTATTTCAATGTTTTTAAATTTATTAAGGCTTGCTTTATGGTCTAACATATGGTCTATCATGGAAAATGTTCCATTTGCACTGGAGAAGAATGTATATTGTGATGCTGTTAGGTGAAGTGCTCTGTAGATGTCTATAAGGCCCAGTTGGTGGAGTGTATTGTTTAGCTCTTCTGCATCTTTGTTGAGTTTCTTTCCAGTTGTTCTATCTTTAAATGAAAGTGGTGTATTAAAGTCTCTCCCTATGACTGTGGCATCATCTATTTGGCTTTTCAATTCTTTTAAAATCTGATTTATGTATTTTGGAGCTCTTTCATTGAGTCCATAAATATTTATTATGGTTATATCTTCATGTTCAATTGATCCTTTAATCATCATATAATGTCCTTCCCTATCTCGTATGTTGGTTTTTATCTTAAAGTCAATTTGATCTGAAATCAACATTGCCACTCCTGCTCTCTTACTGTTGCCATTTGCTTGATACATCTTGTTCCAATGTTTGGTTTTTAGTCTATTTTTGTCTTTATCTCTAAGGTGTGTCTCTTGAAGGCAGCATATTGATGGGTTTTGTTTTCTTACCCAATCTGCAACTCTCCATCTCTTGAATGGTGCATTTAATCCATTAACATTCAGTGTAATTATTGATAAGTTTGAATTTGTTGCTGTCTTTTTGTTATGTGTTTTTTCATGGTGTCCCTTCTTTTTTTGTTCCATAATATTTTCTGTGCTGAGCTCATTATGTTTATGAATCCTGTTATTATTTCCTTTCTTGCTGTTGTTTGAGTATATGCTGAAAATTTATGCTTGTCCTCTTTTTTATTGTGATGTGAAGGTTTATCATTTTTCTTTGAGGTTACCCTATGATTTATAATTTTATCCCTGAGTTCAGAACAGTTCATTGTATCTTGCAACTCTCTTAACTTCCTCATCATTTAGAAGTCCTGAAACTACACAATCTTTTCCCTCTTTTTGTTTGTAGTTGTCCTCACTTGC
>NW_006921733.1:1992153-2005177 GCF_000298275.1 Orycteropus afer afer
TTCCTGAATGGATATATTCTCATCTTTCATCATATCAGGGAAGTTCTCCTCCAGCAAATATTGGACAAATTTCTCTGTGGTTTTATTTTTCTCTTCCTATTCTGGAATTCCAATGACATGCAAGTTATTCCTTTTGATGGTATCCCACATGAACCTTAGGCTTTCTTAATTTTGTTTTGATTTTTTTTTTTTCGATTGATCCTTTTCCAAAGAAGTATTCAGGTATTTGTCTTCAAACTCATTAATTCTGTCTTCCATCACATCAATTCTCCTTTGCCCTTCCAATGTGTTATCAATTTCTGACAATTTAGTATGAATCTGGATTTCTATCTGTAGATTTAGTATCATTTTTAATTTTTCATTTATTTTTTCATTTTGTTCTTGTATTTTCTTCTGAAATTCTTCTAGGGTTTTTTCTGTGTTTTCTTTGGTCTGTCTCTCATTCCATTGAAGATACCTAAATATAATTCTTTTGAATTCTTTATCAGAGAGTTTCAATGCTGCTTCTTCCTCAGGGATGTGTTCTAGGTCTATACCCTGCTTCCTTGTTTCTACCGCTTTATCTTGCTTCTTTGTGTGGACTGTGATGGTCTGTTCTCTCCGAGGCACCATGGTGTTGTTGTATTTAGATCTCTGTTAATTGTTTGTAAAGAGCAGCCAAGGGTGATTCAGGTTGTTCTTGGTGGTTTTTTATCATTGGCCCATTGGTGGAGAAGGAGGAAGTGGCTCTCGCCCAGTAAGTGAAGTTGCAGGAGGTGCAGGTTTAGTTGTGTCTTATGGGGACTGTTGGTATCTCCCACTCAGTTAGACAAAAATTACAATTAAATAATGATCAAAAAACTAAAACACATGGCCAAAAAAGCACCATGTAATCACACAGGAACAGTAACCAAAAAAAGAGAAAAGGAAAAAAGAAGAAGAATAAAACAAGAAAACCTGCAATTTCTGGGGATAGGGCACTAAGAGAAAAAAGGTAGAGAAGGAGAATAATGAAGAAAAAGAAAAATGGGGGAAAGACCAAAAGAAAAACAAGGAATGGGGTTAATCATGAGAACAAAGTAGGGAAAAATTAAATTAAAAAAAAAAATCAAACTGGAACAGGGAAAATAAAAAAAGCTGAAAACTAGGACCTGGGAGGGGAAGAATAAGAATAATAGTAAAAAGGAAAAAAGTATTGATAATAATAGTTGTTTTAAAACAGGCAAATATAAGGAAACTAATCACCAGAAAAAAGAAAGCAAAAAATAAAATTAAATTAAAATTAAAAAACAAAAAAATTGGTGGAGGACATGGCAGGGCACCAAGGCTTCGTCTGAGCACACAGATTGGAATGGAATTCCTGTGGGCCCAGAAGTTAGGTGGGAGTGGGTGATGGCTGCACTTCTATTCACCAAGCAGGTGTGCAGTATAAGAGTAACAAGAAGAATGTCCCACCTTTTCAGTCTTGCAGGTCTGGAGTGTCCTTGGGGTTGCTGGCAAGCAGAACCTGTTCTTAAGCCCTTGGAATCTGTAAGAGTGCTGTCTCTTTAAATATCCAAAATGGTCAAGCCACTTGTGAACATTCAAAATGGCATCACCCTCTGGACAGGCAAAAGTCCCCAGCTCAGGCCATGTTTCTCTTTACCTTCTGTTTATTCCCCAGTCACCAGAGCAGTCCTTCGTGCAGTCCCTGGCTAGCAGTGCTGATTTTTAGGTTAATTCTTAGGTCCTACAACCACTCCGCACTCTCAAAGCTGTCTGTGCCGTGCTGTCAGGATTGCTCAGGGTCACTGCCAGACTGCAGCTGTCTGTCTCGGTTTTTGGTATTTTCATGCAAATTCTTCTGCTAGTTGGGGTTTAGTCCACTTCTATATCCTTCCCTTCAAGGCTCAGGGGTCCAGGATTATCTTCTGTGTCTGTGTTAATTGGTTTCCCTTTTTCTTTGTTGAAGAGGGTCTGTGGAGTCTTTCTGCCTAGTCTGCCATCTTACTGGAATTTCTGATATGTTCCAATTTTAAATATCTATGATCAAAGGACCAATATGATTTTGCACTGCTCTTTTTTTTCATGCAGATATGACATAGGACTAAAGCCTTACTGAATTTCTGTCAATCATCTCTTACCTTAAATTTGCAATGTCTATAATAGGATTAGTTTGACTTATAACTAAACAAAAGATTCTGCCTATTTAATTGATAATTTGGCTACAAAGGAGTTATTGAGGGGCTAAATGACTCTTCTACCTGTTTTGCTCCCTTAATTACAATAGCACACTTGTAAACTCTTTCCTTTGGTCACAGAAATATGTTATGTCCCAAATAATAGGGCAAATGACTTTTAGCAGTGCAGGTGAGGATGAAGACATGAAGTAGAGATCATGTTAGACCATTTATTTCAGAGTGGATCTCTGTTTAATAGAAAAGATTGTTCCCAACAACTGAGAAAAAACACTAAGGAATAAAGCATAGGGCAAAAAAAAAAAAAAAAGAACAAAGCAAAACTAAAATTAGAAGATGTAAATGTTAGTAATTGAGGTGCATGAAGCATGGGGTTTGTGAGAAAGCTCCAATAGGTTCTGTTGGGTACAGCTCTGAAAGTGGGTTGCAGCCAAACCCAAGACCATGGAGAAAGCACAGGACACTGTCAGGTGGATGCTGATGAATGAGGAAGGGCAAAAGCACATCATGTGTAGGCAGAAGCAAATCAGCCTGTGATTAACTAAGCCATTCTCCTTCACTAAGGATGCATATCCACCAGATTGTCCTTGTGATGGAAAGCTAATTAAACACAAGATCAATCTGCATCATAGAAGGACAGTAACTATACTGTTAGATTCTGAGCTGCATGTCTAAGGTCCCTATCAATAGAGGCATCTCCTGCAAGAGTCCACTGGCCTGAGCTGCAGCTAAGCTTCTGGTATGGCTCCAGTTGTCATAGTAACTGCTTCCCTGGACATTGACATCAATGCCTGCTGACTGCCAGTTCTAACTTAAATGGTTTGCGTAAAAAAAAAAAAAAAAAAAAAAAGTAGTGCAATAAAACTTGGTTTAAAGATTTTTGCCATTTATGTCACAATTACTGGGGAGCTGTTTTCCTCTTTGTTAAAAAAGGAAAAAAACATTTTTATTTTAGGTAACAATCACGCTTTTAAAGTGTTATTGTTCATGCGTTTGTACTCATATATTTCTTGCCTTACTCACTCTCTATAACCCTGCTAAAGGCCCAAGATTTTTTCTAACTCCTGTAAGCTAAACCCTCATAGCTGGGGCAGGAGTGGAAGACAGCAATTGTGGTGGAGTGGAGGATGGGTAATTATGGGGTGGAGCAGAGTCTCTGTCTGTCTGCAGATGGCTTTGTTACACAGATTGTGGTCAGGAGCCCAGGATTGCCCCTGCTTCCCAGAGCCAGTGCAGAATGCATTGTGGAGGGTAGCTCTGTGGAGCATAATCAATAGAAAACCCTGGTGGTCCAGGCATTGTTTTCAACTCCAGGGCACCTGTTTTATCTGCCTCCAGTTCTGTCTCCTGCTGTGAAGTTGGTTCCCAAGAGATTTTTCCTTCTTTTCCCAGATCTTCTCCTCACTCGATAAGTGCAAAATCATGAACAGCACTACTATCGTTCAGATCCCTGGCTCTGGTGGGACAGAGATGTGTTCAAGGGTGCCCTGATCAATTGGACTTTGGATTTGGAACTCTAGAGCACTACCCTGCTCTTTTACTTATGTAGGGTGTTTATCATACTCCCTTTGCCTTTGTAAAGGAAGAGAGTTGCTTTTGTTTATAACATATACTTTCAGGAGAGGCCTTACATACACTGTCCTAGGCCAACATTACAAAGATGTTGTGACTTGCTTCAAGGTGGAATTCCAGTGTCAGTTTCTGAGACCAGTGTTCAGGAGTGTTTCAGGGCACCCTTTCACAAAACTTTGGTTTTGGTCTCCTGAGGGACCCCCATATTGTCTTATCTTGCATTGGAGAAAATGAAACTTGGAGAAGTAGTGTAGGCAGAATTTGAACTCACAATACCAATTATGAGAGCCACTCTTCCCTGCGGCCCCAAAGGTACAGACATCACCATAAGACATTTGCTTTTTTTCACTCCTCTGGATGAACTGAAAGGGACATGGTGGAAGAAAAGTGTTTGTAAGGATAAGGATAAGCTGGAGAAGTCCACCTTGGGGACAGAGTTGGCAACACCACCACAACTCATGTCTTCTAGCTTTGGAGTCACAGATGACTGTGGTAGAGAAGGGGGAGAAATGTTCTGGGGAGAAAAATGAACTTAAATTCAGGGTAGAATGATGAAGAATTCATCCAAGGTGACAGTGAGCCCATGGGTGAGCTGGTAGGGAAACATGCAGAGCAAGAGAGGGGAAGTGCCTCTATGAGGGAGGGACAGACCTCTACATGGACGGTACAGGTAAGAATGGGGGCTCAGGGAAGCCATGTATCTATTACCAGATAATACATTAAGAAAATGAAAGATGAATTTAACCAGTGCTAGGGGTGCTGCAAGTAAATTGTGATGAAGATAATTTAAAAAAAAAATGTTGCAGCAATATATTGACAGGGAACTGCCAGAAATTCAATCTGGATTCAGAACAGGATGGTGAACAAGGGATATCTTTGATCATATCAGATGAATCTTGGCTAAAAGCAAAAAATTCCATGAAAAGTTTATGTATGTGTTATTGACTATGCAAAGGCATTTGACTGTGTGTATCACAACAAATTATGGATATTATTGCAAGAATAGTCTGGTAGCATAGTGCCTAAGGCACTTGACTGCTAACCAGAAGGCTGGTGGTTCAAACCTGCCAGCAACTCCTCGGAAGGAAGGTTGGGCAATCCTACTTCCGTAGTGATACTGCCTCGGAAACCCAAGGAGGGGTTGCTATGAGTTGGGGCCGACTCGGCAGCAAATAACAACAACAACATTGCAAGAATAGAGATTACAGAAGTCTTATTTGTGCTCATGCAGAATTTGTACATAAATCAAGAGGCAGTCATTTGAACAGAAAAAGGGAATACTGCCAGTGGTGTCACCAGAGGAATATAAGAGGTGTGGCCTCTACCGCATGAGACTGTCAGAGGGGGTGACACAAAAATGACTGTACAAATTTTTTTTGTGGCGCATTTCGGCAGAAACTTATTTTTTACAAAAATATCCTTGTAGTTAGTTACAATGACAAAAACATTTTTCATAAGCCTGTTGTTGTTTGTTGTTGTTATGTTCCATGGAGTCGGACTCAACTCACAGCAACCCCTCCCTGCATTTCCAAGGCTGTATCACTACAGAAGTCCTTCCAAGGAGTGGCTGATGTGATTGAACTGCAAGCCTTCTGGTTAGCAGTCAAGTGCCTTAGGCACTACACTACCACCTAGCTTCCAAAAAACCAAGCTCAATGCCATCAAGTTATATCTGACTCATCGCAACCCCTACCTGGTTTTCCAAGGTGGTATCACTACAGAAGTAGATTGCCCAATCTTCCTTCTGAGGAACAGTTGGTGGGTTTGAACTGCCAACCTTCTGGTTAGCAGTCAAATGCCTTAGGCACTACACCACCAGAGTTCATATAGCAATATATCCAAAAGTCTAAAACAGTATGCTAATTTGTTTTTGGAACATTGTAATATTCCCTTGTCTGAGTTCTCATGATTACCCAGTTACAATGATGCTTCCAATCACATGTTTTCACACACACATGCTACAAGGATTCACTATTGCTTTTGTTATTGTGTTGCTTCTGGTGTTTTTATCATAACTGATTTTACCAAATTTTCTGGTGTTTTAGTTACAATACTGTGGTAATTAGTATCTGTGAACCCGTAGCAATAATTATTTTGAAAATGAAGTAGAAATTAAAGGAAAAGAAGGAGAAAAAATTAAAAAAAGGGTTCTGTTCAGTTACTGATAATGCTGTAACTAATAATGTAGTTTAAAGTACAAACATTTTACAAAACAATTTTGTTACCAATATTCATATAACCTAAGAAATATTACATTTAAGCAGTTTACATCTATATTTATTACATATCATTCCATTAAAAATTAAGTATAAACATTACTAAAGATTCTGTATGATATGATATGGGAAGAGGGCCATGGGGAGGATGTGATGGCACCATGAGTTACCAAACAGCATAACATAATACTAGTGACCTTACTGAATACTGTCTGGTTTAAAATCTTTAAAGATGAGGTTCAGCTCTGTATAATTTCACCGTAGTTATTTAATCAGTATGTTGAACAAATAATCTGAAATGCTGGCTATATAAAGGAGCATATATAATGTGGCATCAGAACTGGAGGAAGACTTAGTAACAATCTGTGATATTAAGATGATATAACCTTGCTTCCTGAAAGTGAAGAGGACATGGAGTACCAGCTGATGAAGATCAAAGATAACAATCATCATTACTGATTACAATTCAACATAAAGAAAACACAAATCCTCACAACTGGACCAATAAGCAACATCATAATATAAACACAGAAGATATTGAAGTTGTCAAGGATTTCATTTTACTTGGATCCTCAATCAATGCCCAGAGAAGCAGCAGTCAAGAAATCAAATGACAGGACTTCTGGTAAGATGGTGGAACAGGCAAACAAGCTACAAAGACTATCTTCAACAAAGAAAAGAGAAAACAATTGACATAGCTATGGACAATAATCCTAGAGCCCTGGAATTTGAAAGGAAGAATGCAGAAACTAGTAGAAGAACCAGAATGAAAACAGTGAATAAGGAGACAAATTGACCTGCAGACTGTCAGCTATCCTGAAAATATAGACAGTTTGAATATTTCCAAGTGGTGTTAGGACCTGAGAATTAACCTAAAAATTAGCGCTACTCACCAAGGGCTGCATGAATGACTGCACTGATGGCTAATGACTCAGAAGAGAAACAGCAAAGGAGACAAACTGAGCTGAGGGCTGTTGACTGGAGGGAACAGCCACTTTGAAAGTTTAAAATTGGCATCCATTTTGGATATTAGAAGTGACAGCATTCTTGTTCAGAGTCCAGGGACCTAAGGGGGCTCTGCTTGCCAAGGACAGCATGGACATATTGGAAGATGAAGACTGGAAAGGATACATGTAGTGGGGGTGTAAGTGCTGCCAAGAAGTGAATAGAGGAGCACAGCATGCTGATGACTCAAATAACATCCAAACAAAACAAAGGAAATTAAAATCTTGGGCAAATCACATCAACAAACAATGGCCAATTAAATATAAATACAACAGTGTTACAATATCTTGAAGAAAACAGATGATCACAATCCACACACAAAAAGCAAGATAAAGAAGTAGGAACAAGGGACCAGGATAAAGACATTGAACACTTTCCTGAAGAAGAAGCAGCATTGGAACTCGCTGATAAGGAATTCAAAAGAATAATATTCAGATACTTGCAACAAATTGAGAGACAGATCAAGCAAAACACTGAAAAAATTAAAGAAAACACAGAAAAAAACTTAGAACAATTTCAGAAGACAACACAAGAACAAAATGAGAAAACAATGCAGAGTTAGAAATGACACAAAATCTACAGATAAAAATTCAGAAGAATAATACTAAATTTTCAGAAATAGATGACATATGGAACAGGCAACCAAAAACCAAACTCACTGCTATTGAATCAGATCTGAATCATAGTGATCCCTCCTTGGGTTTCTGAGGTGGTATCACTACGGAAGTAGATTGCCCAGCCTTCTTTCCAAGGAGTGGTTGCTGTGTTTGAACCACCAGATTTCTGATTAGCAAACAAATGCCTTAGGGACTTGCCAACAGGCAAGGGAGTAGAATTGAATCAATGAAAGATAGGGTTAAAGAGACTGAAGAAAAATATCTCAATACTTCTTTGGATAGGGATCAATGACAAAAAATAATCAAAACAAAATGAAGAAAGTGTAAGCTGCATGTGGGATACCATCAAAAGGAATAACATATGTGTATTCAAATTACAGAACAGGAAGAAACAAATAAAACTACAGAGAAAATCATTGAAGGTTTGTTGGAAGAAAATTTCCCTGATAGGATGAAAGATGAGAATACATCCATTCAGGAAGTCCAATGAACACAAAACAGGATAGACCCCAAAAGAAAAGCACCAAGACATATCATCATCAAACACATCAAAATGAAAGACAAAGAAAGAATCCTGAAAGCAGCAGGAGAAAAACAAAAAGTTATGTACAAAGGACAACCAACAAGAATAAGCTCTGATTTCTCAGCAGAAACCATGAGTGAGAAGGCAATGGGATAGTATATATAAAACCATGAAAGAGAAAAATTTCCAACTAAGAATTATATACCCAGCAAAATTGTTTCTCAAATATGATGGTAAAATTAGGAGCTTTCCAGATAAGCAGAAATTAAGGGAATTTCTTAAAACTAGGCCAAGCTTACAAGAGATACTAAAGGGAGACCTTTGAACCTTTGAACAGAGAACCAATAACAACAAACAACAACCAACCATTAATACACAAGATGACATAACCCAGAAACCAACAAAGCTATGGAAGCATGCAAAGAAAAAAAAAAAAAAAAGTTTACAAAATTGTAAACAGGAAACCAGAGACATCACTTGGCCAATGAGGAAAACTACAAACCAAAAAGAGGGAAAGAGTATAGTTAAAGAACTTCTAAATAGTGAGGAAGTTAAAAAATTTCCAGGATAAAGTGGACTGTTCTAAACTGTGGGAGAAAATTATAAATCACAGGGTAACCTCAGGGGGAAAAAAAAGAAAAAGATAAACCTTCACATCAAAATAAAAAAAGAGGACAGGCACAAATATTTAGCAAATACTAAAACAATAGCAACAAAGGAAATGATAATGTGATTCATAAACATAATGAGCTCAGGACAGAAATATTATATGAAACAGAGAAACCAGGGACACCATGAAAAAACACATAACAAAATGACAGCAACCAATTCATACTTGTCAATAATTACACTGACTGTAAATGGATTAAATGCACTACTCAAGAGATGGAAAGTTGCAGACTGGATAAGAAAAAACAACCCATCAACATGCTGTCTACAAGAGATACAGCTAAGAAACAAAGGCAAAAATAGACCAAAAATCAAAGGTTGGAAAAGAGCAGTAGTGTCAATATTAATGTATGATAAATTGACTTTAAAACAAAAGCCATCATTCAAGAAAGGACATTATACAATGATTAAATATCAATTGAACAAGAAGATATAACCATAATAAATATCTAGGGACCCACTGAAAGAGCTCCAAAATACATAAATAAGACTTTAAAAGAGTTGAAAATGCAAGTAGATGACTCCACAGTCATAGTGGGAAACTTCAATACACCACTTTCAATGAAAGATAGAACAACTGGAAAGAAATTCAACAAAGGTGCAGAAGAACTAAACAATAAAATTCACCAACTTGACCTTATAGAGACATCTACAGAGCACTTCACCTAACAACAAGACAATATACATTCTTTTCCAGTGCACATGGAACATTTTCCAAGATAGACCAAATGTTAGGCCATAAAGCAAGCCTTAATAAATTTTTAAAATATCAAAATTCTGCAAAGCATCTTCTTAGATCACAAGGCTACCAAATTAGAAATCAACAATAGGAAGATCAACAGAAAAAAGCAAATACATGGAAACTCATCAACACTTTTCTAAAAAATGCCCATGTAATAGAAGAAATAAAAAATGAAATTACAAAAATCTTTGAATCAAAGAAGAATGAAAACAGCATACCAAAATCTTTGGGACACAGCAAAAGCAGTGATCAGAGACCAATTGATGGCAATAAATGCACACAACAAAAAAGAAGAAAGAGCCAAAATCAACACTTTAAACCAACATCTCCAACAATTAGAAAAAGAACAGCAAGAAAAGCCTACAGTCACCAGAAGGAAGGAAATAATCAATTTGAGCAGAAATCAATGAAACAGAAAATAGAAGGGCTATAGAAAAAATCAACAAGACCAGAAGTTGGTTTTTTGAAAAGATCAATAAAATTGACAAACCACTCCAAATTTAACAAAGGAAAAGAGGGAGAGAATGAAAATAAAATGAATAAGAACCGAAATGGGCAAATCACAACAGAACCAACTGAAATAAAATAGATACTATGAAGAACTGTACTTCAGCAAATTTGGAAATCTGGAAGAAATGGACAGATTTCTAGAGACACACTATTTACCTAACCTAACACAGACTGAGGTGAAAAAGTTGAACAGAAAATAACAAAAAGAATTGAACAGGTCTTAAAAAAATTACCAAAAAAAAAGTGTCCTGGCCCAGACGGTTTCACCAGAGAATTCTACCAAACATTCATAGAAGAACTGACACCAATTCTGCTTAAACTATTCCAGAACATAGAAATGGATGCAATGTTCCTTAATCATTTTATGAAGCAAGCATAACCATGATACCAAAACCAGGCAAAGACATCATTCAAAAGGAAATCTACATACCAATATCCCTCATGAAAATAGATGTAAAAACTTCAACAAAATGCTAACCAATAGATTTCAACAACATATCAAAAAATCATTCATTATGACCAAGTGGGGTTCATATCAGGTATGCGAGTATGGTTCAACATTAGAAAAACAATCAATGTCATCAACAACATAAATAAAACATAGGAAAAGAACCACATGATCATATCATTCAATGGAGAAAAGACATTTCATGAAATCCAACACCCATTCCTGATCAAAACTCTCAGCAAAATAGGAATGGAAAGACATTCCTCAACATAATAAAGAGCATATATGCAAAACCAACAGCCAACCTTAATCTCAATGTAGACAGACTGAAACCATTTCCCTTTTGAACAGAAACCAGACAAGGATGTCTTCTATTACCACTTCTATTCACCATTATATTGGATGGAAGTCCCAACCAGGAAAATAAGACAAGAAAGGGAAATCAAAGGCATCCAAATTGGTAAGGAAGAAGTCAAGCTATCCCTGTTCGCTGATGATATGATCCTATACCTAGAAAATGCAAAGGTCAGTAAGATAATCTACTGGAAGTAATCGAGAGATTTAGCATCGTGGCAAGATCAACATTTAAAAGTCAGTTGGGACTTTATAATTAGAAGATGGCAGACTAGGCAGAAGGACTGCACAGATCCTCTTCAACAAAGAAAAGGGAAACCAATTGACACAGACACAGAAGATAATCTTGGACCCCTGAGCCTTGAAGGGAAGGATACAGAAGCAGACTAAACCTCAACTAGCAGAAGAATTTGCGTGAAAATACCAAAAAAGGAGACATACAGAGCTGCGGTCTGGCAGGGACCTGAGCACCCCTGATATCACAAATGGCTTGGACATTCCCGAGAGGTGGTAGGACCTAAAAATTGACCTAAAAATTAACCTAAAAATCACCCTGCTAGCCAGGGACTGCACGGACTGTGCACAGTGGCTGGTGAACAAACAGAGAAGGTGAAGAGAAAGGTGGGTTGAGCTGTGGACTTTCGCCGGTCCAAAGGATGCTGCCATTCTGTAGGTTTAAAAAGTGGCTTGACTATTTTGGATATTTAAAGAGACAGCGCTCTAACAGATTCTTGTGGTGGTAGCACTTAAGAATTAACCTAAAAATCACCCTGCCAGCCAGGGACTGCATGGAGGACTGTGCATGGTGGCTAGGGAATAAATGGAAAAGGTGAAGAGAAAGGTGGGCTGAGCTGTGGACTTTTGCCGGTCTGGAGGACGCCGCCATTTTGAAGGTTTAAAAAGTGGCTTAACTATTTCGGATATTTAAAGAGACAGTGCTCTTGCAGGTTTCTGGGGATTAAGATCACATTCTGCTTTCCAGCAACCCATGGACACTCGGGGCCTGCAAGACTGAAAAGTTATGACATACATCTTGTTACTACACCCTATACCCACTTGGCGAATGGAGGTGTGGCCTTCCCCACTCCCACCTACTTTCTGGGTCCCCAAGAACTCCATCACAATCTGTGTACTCAGACGGAGCCTGGGTGCACTACACAATCCTCCACCAATTTTTTTCTTTTTTCTTTTTTTTTCTTTTCTTTCTTTTGAATTTTCTTCTTTTTCCTGGTGATTAGTCTGGTGTATTTGTCCGTTTCAAACCAACTAATATTATTAATACCTTTTTCCTTTTTATTATTATTCTTAATCTTCCCCTACCAGGTCCTAGTTTTCAGCAGTTTTCTTTTCCCTGTGCCTGGTTGAAATTCTGCGCCCTCCCACAATTTAAGGGTTTTTTTTGTTGTTGTTTGTTTTCTTTTCCCCATTTTTTTTTCCTCATGACTAACAACATTCCTTGTTTTTCTTTTTGCAATTTTCCTATTTTTCTTCATTTATTATTCTCCTTCCCTATTTTTTTTCCTTCTTAGTGCCCTATCCCCAGATATTGCAGGTTCACTTGATTTCATTTTTTTTCCCCTTTTCACTTTTTTTGGTTATTGTTCATGTGTGATTACGTGGTGTGTTTTTGGTCAATGGGCTTTTAGTTTTCTGATGTTTATTCAATTGTAATTTGTGTCCAACTGAGTGGGAGACAACAACAATCCCCATAAGACACAACTACACCCAAACCTCCTGGGACTTCACTTACTGAGCGAGAGCCACTTCCTCCTTCTCCACCAACGGGCCAATGATAAAAATCCACCGAGAAAAGCCTGAACCACCATTGGCCACTCTTCACAGACAGTTAACAGAGATCTAAATACAACAACGTCATGATGCCCCAGAAACAACAGCCCATCACAGTCCACACAAAGAGGCAGGATAAAGTAGTAGAAACAAGGGAACAGGATACAGACCCAGAACACATCCCTGAGGAAGAAGCAGCATTGGAACTCTCTGATAAGGAACTCAAAAGAATTATGTTTAGGTATCTTCAAAGGATTGAGAGACAGACCAAAGAAAACACAGAAAAAACCTTACAAGAATTTTGGAAGAAAATATAAGAAAAAAATGAAAAATTAAATGAAAAATTAAAAATGATACTAAATCTACAAATAAAATCCAAAAGATTTATATTAAATTATCAGAAATAGATAAAACATTGGAAGGG
>NW_006921733.1:2011888-2016650 GCF_000298275.1 Orycteropus afer afer
GGGAGGGGAGCTGTTGCATTGTGGTAAACTGTGGTCAATGACATGAGACAAAGTTTATGTGAACTGCTGTATAGAAAGTGAATTTGCTCTGTAAACCTTCAGCCAAATCACAATAAATAAAAAATAAATAAATAATAAAATAAAAGTCAGTTGGGTTGCTCTACATCAGCAAAGAGATGGGTGGGAAAAAAAAGGAAATCAATATCATTCATAATAGCTACCAAAAACAAAACAAAACAACAACAAAATGAAATACTTGGGAATAAATCTTATAAGGGACACAAAAGATCTATACAAAGAATACTATAAAACACTACTTCAAGAAACCATAAGAGCTCCACATAAATGGAAGAACATAGCATGCTTGTGCATAGTGAGATTGAACATTGTGGAAATGTCAATTCTACCCAAAGCAATCTATAAATTCAATGTAATCCCAGTCCAGATCCCATCAACATTCTATAAAGAAATGGAAGAACCAATCACTAATTTTATATGGAAAGGAAAAGAGACCTTGGTACAGCAAAGCATTATTGAAGAAGAAAAAAAAAAACGAGGCCTCACACTCTCAGATCTTAAAACCACAGTAATCAAAACTACCTGGTATTGGTACAATTACAGAAACATAGAACAATGGAATAGAATTGAGAACCCAGAAATACATCCATCGACACGTGCTCTTTGCCAAAGGCCAAAATCTGTTAAATGAGGAAGAGATTATCTGTTTAACAAATGGTTCTGGCAAAACTTGATATCCATTGGCAGAAAAATGAAACAAGATCTGTACCTCATCCCATACACAAAAACTAATTCCAGATGGATCAAAGACTTAAATGTGAAACCTAAAACATTCCCTCAAGGAAAAACTAGGGGCAAATTTAGGGACCTTAGTATCTTCTTCCATAGTGATACCCCCACAAAAACCTGAGGGGGGTTTCTATGAGTCAAATCCAACTAGAAGGCAGTGAGGTTTTTTGTTTTTTGTTTTTTTTTTTAATATATGTCATAAATAGATATGAAGCATAACCCAAAATTCACAAACAGAAGAAGATAAACTAGATGAATGGGACCTTCTAAAATTAAATTTTTATGTGCTTTCTCCAATAGAGTCAAAAGAGAACCTACAGATTGGAAAACAATATTTGGCTATGACATATCTGATGAGGGACTTATCCCTAGAATTTATAGAAAACTCCAACATTTCAACAACAAAAAGACAAAGAATACAATTTAAAAATGGGCAAAAGACATGAATAGATGCTTCACCAAAGAGGTTATTTGTGCAACCAACAAACATATGAAGAAATGCTTGTGATCATCAGCCATTAGAGAGATGCAAGTCAAAATAACAATGAGATACCATCTTGCTCCAGCACTAGTAGCAATGTCCCACAAGATAGAAAATAACAAATGCTGTCAAGGATGAGGAGAAATTAGGACTCTCATACACTGCTGATGGGGCTGTAAAATTATACAACCACTGTGAAAAGCAGTATGGTGATTCCTTTAGAAGTAGGAATTACAAATACCATTTGACCCAGCTATTCCATTACTACATATATATCCTAAAAAAGTGAGACCCAGGACAAGAACAGACATATGCACACTCATGTTTATCACAGAACTATTCACAAAAGCAGAAAGATGGAAACAACTTTAGTGCCCATCACCAGAAGAATGGATAACCAAACTATGGTACATACACACAATGGAATACTACACAACCCTAAAGAATAATATAGAATCTTCAAAACACTGCATAATGTGGATGAACTTGCAGGACATTGTGCTGAATGAAATGTCAATCACAGAAGGACAAATATTTTATTAGTCCGTTATTGTAAAAGTCAAGGAAATGTTTATATGTGGAAGGAAATTTTCTTTTTTGGTTACCAGGAGTGGCAGGGGAGGGGAGGGAACACTGTTAGAAAGGTAGAGACAAGTACTGATTTGGGTGAAGAGAATGACAATGTACCAAAAGTGAGTAATCAACCTGGTGGCATTGAGAAAGAGGAAGGAATAGAGAGGTGTGTGAGATCTACAGACAGCAAAGATGAACACTTTTGCACATAGAGTACTGCATTGTCAGGGAAGACAAACATTTATATACCAGTGAATAGATGGCTGGACAGACTGTACTATTGGGTATGTCCATGAAGGGGAGAGTGTGCCCAAGACCATGTATATGGTTGGAAGACAATGTTTCTACAAGTTTATTTTTATGTTCTGTAAGAATTTCCAGGTATATACTAGAGATGACAAGAGACAAGGCTGTAGTTACTTCTTGGCCATACCCAGCTACACAGAGGGAACAAGTGGTTAGACCTGTGGATTTGGGACCATAGTCACAGGGGACATCAAACTCAACTGGCATATCATACTACATAAAACACTGTTCCACATCCTACTTTGTCAAGTAGCGACTGGGATCATAAAAGCTTGCAAGCAGCCATCTAGATGCAACAATGGGTCTCTCCTTGTTTAGAGCAAAGAAGAATGAAGATAACCAAAGATGCATGGAAACAATTAGTCCAAGTGACTGGTACACCATGCAATCCTCAGCCTATACAACAATGAGACCAGAAGAGCTAGATGGTGCCCAGTTACCATTGTCAATAACTTGGAGAGGGATCTCTGTAAGATATCCTAGAGAGAGTGGGAGAACAATGTGGAACAAAACTCAACATCCTTCTAAATCTAAACAATAATTAACTGAAAATATTTTGGAGAAAAATGGGAATATGAAAAAACTGGCACCCCATTCCTTCTTTCCTCCTCAAAAATAAATAAATGAATAAATAAATAAATAAATAAATAAATAAATAAAATAAAGCTGTTGTAAAGATGGAAAGGGGATATCTTCAGTTCAATTAAGTGTAAAATTACAGCATGCAAAGAAATAATTTTATTTTGCCAGCAAGCTTCAGCACTTGGGACTCACATACATTCTCAACTTGCACTGTAATTCTTCATCTTAAAGTCAGCTGTGATTCATACACACTGATTTGAATGTTCTTTTTAAAAATAAAGACCCAACTAATTGCAAAAGTGTGCATTAAAATGATTTATTGAAATATGATTTAAGCTCTAATTGCAACTTAAAAATAAGGAAATTTTTGTGCCTTATGAAGCACAAATGAGGACACATTTCTACTTTTAATATTTGCATTTTTTTTTCTTCTAAATATCTTTTTTTCCTCATCACTGACTATTCAGACCTCATGAAAAAGCCAATCCAGAAAGTTTGCATACTTCATGTTACATACATTAACATTCATAAAATTAGAAAACTATAGAACAGAGAATAAATTAGTGGTTTCCAGCAGTTAAAGAAAGCAGGAAAGTGGGTATGTCTATAAAAGAGGAAAATGATGGATCCCTGTAGTGATTAAAATGCCCTGTATCTTGACTATATTAATGCCAATATCCTAGTTGTGATATTGTACTATAGTTCTTGAAGATATTGCCATTGGTAGCTTCCTTATTTCTTATGACTGCATGACAATTTATAATTTTATCAAAAGGATATAGTGTTATTTGAGGTGGACTTAGATCATTTAAATATGTATATTTAAAACTTGATAACTACTTAAAAAAGAGCAGTTATAAATTATATGCTATGACAAAAGGAAACAGAATCATATAAAATGTTCATTTAAAACCAGGGAACAGACAAACAAGGATATATATATATATATATATATATATACACACACACATACATATATATATATATATACAGCAAATAGAAAACAGTTATAAAATAGATATTAACCCAAATATCACTTTAAATATAAATACACCATTTAAAAGGCAGATATTCACAGATTGGATTTAAAAATAAAAAGGTCTGTGATAGGTTGTTTACAAGAAATCTGCTTTAAATATAAAGACTCAAATAGGTTTAAGGTAAGGGATTGGGGAAGCACAAGGCTGGTGTTTCAAACACACCAGCCACTCCTTGGAAGGAAGATTGGGCAATCTACTTCCATAGTGATACCACCTTGGAAACCCAAGGAGGGATTGCTATAAATTGGACCTGACCCCACTTGACTCAACAGCAGTGAATTTTTCTCTTTTTTATTTTTCCTAGAATGGCAGAGTAAATAAAAAAAAAAAAATACTCTTCCATAAAAACAAAAACAAAAACAAATCCAAATGCAATATTATTTTAAGTGAATTTTCCTCATTTTCTAGCAAGATCCCAAGCAAGAACTTTTTAGTAGATATAAATAAGCTTATGCTAAGGAACTTGAATAGTGAAAATAATTTCTAAAAAAGGAAAACATAATGGCAAGCAGAAATCTACTCCATGTCAAGATTTCCTACCTTAAATAAGACAGTGTGGTATTGTCAGAGGGTAGAGACATAGATAAATAAATAGAAAACATCCATATGAAAAAATAAAAAATAAATAAACACTATTCTAAACATCACATGATGACAGAAATAAGTTGTAAACAGATTTAAATGTAAAATGCTTTAGAAGGAAACATTGGAGAAAATCATTGAGATCTTGGGCTAGTGAAAATGGTATTAAATGTCATAACAAAAGCAAGAACCATAAAATAATAATTATTATTATTACACTTCATTAAATTTAAAACTCTTTTCTACCAAAAAGACTCTGTTTAGGAGGATGAAAAAGACAAGCTACAGTCTGCAATAAAATGTTTGCAAATCATATACCTAAGAAAAGTCTTACATACAAAATATATAAAGATCATTCCAAGATCAATAGAAAAACCAAAAAAAAAAAAAA
>NW_006921733.1:2016750-2030247 GCF_000298275.1 Orycteropus afer afer
AAAAAAAAAAAAAAAAAAGAGAAACACAATTTGATTAGTGAATGAACATTTCATCTAAAAAAAGATAAAGATGACAAATAAGGATATGAAAAAATGATAAAGATATGAAAAGATGTGTGGCATCATTTTCCTTGATGGAAATGCAAATTTAACCCAACATAAAATATCACTCCACACCTATTAGAATAGATAAAATAAAAAATAGTGATGATAACAAATGCTGGCAAAGATGTGAATAACCTGGACCTTTCACACATTGTTCATGGAATATTAAATTTTATAACCATTCTGGAAAACAGTTTGACAGGTATCTTGTTTTATTTGTTTTCATGTAAATATGCACTTAGTACATAGTCCAGCAATTGGATTCTTGAAGATTTGTTGCAGAGAAAGAAAAACTATATTAACATAAAAAATTTGTGCAAAAATGTTCACAATTGATGTTAACATATTTATTTTTAACAGCAAAAATGTGGAGACAACTCAAATATCCTTCCCTGGATGAGTAGTTAAACAAAATCTGGAATATTTGTACCATGGAATAATACTCGGCAATGAAAAGAAACAGCTTTTTGATCCATGTAACACTTTGATCCACTAAGCTCAGACAAAAAAGTCAATCTGGTGAAAGAAATAAAAGTTCTACATAAATAAGAGACATAATATGTTCCCAGTTTGGAATATTCAATATAGTGAAGATCTCAATTCTCCCTAAATTGATTTATAGGACCCATACTGTATGATTCCATTTATACAGCAATGCCTAAATGACAAGACTATCCAGGCAGAGAAGAGATTTGTTGCTGTCAGGGGACAAGGCCACAGGTGTGGTAGGGGTGTGTAGTATAAATATAAAGGGGCAGCATAAGGGAGGTCCTTTGTGGTGACAAGTAGCTCTGGTGGTATATTGGCTAAGGCATTTGACTGCTAACCAGATGGTTGTAGGTTCAAACCCACCAGCCACTATGCAAGGAAGATGGGGCAGTCTACTTCCGTAAATATTCACTGCCTCAGAAACCCAGTGGGGGTTGCTATGAGTTGGAACTTACTCAATGGAAGTCAGGGTTTTTTTTTTTTTGTTGTTGTTTTTTGGTTTTGTAGTGATTAAAGCACTTATGTTTTTTCTTTAATTGTACCTTAATGGTAAAGTATGTACTTTAATCCATGGGTGGTGAGCAATTGCCTAGAACTGGAAGATGAAGCAAAACAGTGAAATGAGTGGATGTTCTCATTTATACTCCTAGCAATGGAACCACTAAATGATGAATAAAAAGACGCACAAGCTGAGATCTCAAAACTGTGGGCAATAGTTGAGCTGTTGAGTATCAGAGTGAGTCCTGAGAACCTACCCATTATCCTCTGGAGCACTCACTTATCTCAGCCATTTTAGAATGGAGCTGGGCAACATCCAAGATATGGAATACAGAAAGGAAGCTATCTAGAGGTTCCAGTAAGATGGCAGAATAAGCAGACAAACTACATAGACCCTCTTCAAGAAAGAAAGGGGGAAACAATTAATACAGATACAGAAGATAATCTTGGAGCCCTGAGCTTTGAAAGGAAGGATACAGAAGTAGACTAAACTCCAACTAGTAAAATAACCTTCAGGTAAACACCGAAAAAGAAGACATATGGAGCTATGGTCTGTCAGCAATCCTAGCAGCATGGACAGCTTAGATATTGCCAAGTGGTGTTAGGACCTAAGAATTAACCTAAAAATTAGCCGTGCTAGCCAGGGATCACACAGGAGACTGCACAGGTGGCTGGTGAATAAAAGGGGAAGCAGCAAAGTGAGAGATAGGGTGAGCTGTGGACTTTTGCCTGTCCAGAGGGTGCAGCAATTTTGAATGTTTACAAGCGTTTTGACCATTTTGGATATTTAAAGTGACAGCATTTTCTCAGATTCCAGAGACCTAAGAATAGGCTCCACTTATTGCAAGGACATTCCAGACACAAATAACTGGAAAGGTGTGATATCCCCCTTGTAACTCTTATAACTCACATTCTCTTGGTGAATGGAGGAGCAGCCATCCCTCACTCTCACCTATCTTCTGGGACACCAGGAATTCCATCCCAGTGTGCTCTGACAGAGCATGGGTGCCTAGATTTTTTTTCTGTTTTTAGTTTGTTTTTGTCTGTTTTTAAATTATTACTATTTTGATTATTCATTTTTTGTTCATCCTTTTCAATATTATTCTTTATTCTTCCCTTCCTAGGTTCTAGTTTTCAAGTATTTTTCTCTTACCTGTTCCTGGATCCCATTATTTTCTTTCTTGTGGTTAACCCCATTCCTTGTTTTTCTTTTTGCATTTTTGCCATTTTTTCCCACATCATTCTCCTTGTCTACCTCTCTTCTCTTATTGCCCCTTCTCACATATGGCAGGATTTTTTTTTTGTCTCTTTTTTTTTTTGTGTGTGTGATTGTTCCTGTATGTTTATGCAGTCTGTTTTTTTGTCTGCTTGCTCTTACTTTTATGATGGTTTTCAATAATTTTTTGTCTAACTGAGTGGGAGACAGCAGCCAAGCCCATATTGTACAACAACACACACACATATCCTGCTGCTCTACTTATTGAGTGAGAGCTACCACTAACTTCTCTACCAACTGACCAATGATAAACAACCACCAAGAAGAGCCTGAGTCACCCTTAACTGCTCTTCACAAACAGTTAGCAGAAATTTAAATAAAATAATATCACAATGTCTCAGAGACAAAAGACCATCACTTTTCCCACAAAAACAAAAGATAAAGCAGTAGAAACAAGGGATCAGGATAAAGACCCAAAACACATCCCTGAAGAAGAAGAAGCATTGGAGCTCCTTCAAAAGGAATTCAAAAGAATTCGATTTAGTTTCCTTCAAAGAATTGAGAGAGAGATCAAGGAAAATACTAAAAAAAAACAAAAGTAAAAATAAGGAAAACACAGACAAAACCTTAGAACAATTTCAGAAGAAAATAGAAGAGCTAAATGACAAAATAATGAAAAAATAGAAATTATACAAAATCTACAGATAGAGATATGGAAGATTAATACTAAATTTTCAGAAATAGATGACATGTTGAAAGGGCAAAGGAGTAGACTTGAATCAATGAAAGACAGAATTAATGAGATTGAAGATGAATACCTAAATAGTTCTTTGGAAAGGGATCAATCAGAGAAAAAAGATCAAAACAAAATGAAGAAATCCTAACATTTTTGTGGAATATCATCAAAAGGAATAATATACAAGTAATTGGAATTCCAAAACTGGAAGAGAAAAAGACCACTGAGAAAATTGTCCAAGATTTTTAAAAAGAAAACTTCCCTGATATGATGAAAGATGAGAATCTATCCATGAAAGAAGTCCAATGAACCCAAATAAGACAGACCCAAAAAGAAAATCACCAAGACATATCTTCATCAAATGCATCAAAACCATAGACAAATAAAGAATCCTGAAAACAGCATGGGAAAAGCAAAAATATATCTAAAAAGAAGAACCAATAAGAAAAAGCGCTGATTTATCAGCAGAAAAGATACAAATTAGAAGCCAATGGGATAGGATATAAAACACTGGAAGAGAAAAATTTCGAACCAAGAATTATATACCCAGCAAAATTGTCCCTCAAATATGATGGTGAAATTGGAGATTTCAAGATAAGCAGAAATTAAGGGAATTTGTTAAAACTAGACCAAGCTTACAAGAGATACTAAAGGGAGACCCTTGAACCTTTGAACAGAGAACCAATAATAGCAAACAACAACCAACCATTAATACACAAGATGATATAACCCAGAAATTAACATACAGCTATGAAATTATCTAAAGCAAAATAAGCTTACAAGATTGTAAACAGGGAACCAGAGACAAAAATTGGCAAATGAGGACAACAACAAACCAAAAAGGCAAAAAATAGAGTGGTTACAGAACTTCTAAATGGTGAGGAAGTCAAGAGGCTTGCAAGATAGAATGGAATATTCTAAACTCAGAGAGAAAATTATAAATCACAAGATAACTTCACAAAAAAAATGATAAAGTTTCACATCATAATAAAAAAGAGAACAAGCACAAATATTCCGTAAATACTAATCCAACAGCAACAAAGGAAATGACAACACAATTCATAAACATAATGATCTTGGCACAGAAAATTATATGGGACAATGAAAGCATGAACACCATGAAAAAGCACATAACAAAATGACAGCAACCAATTCATACTTGTCGATAATTACACTTAATGATAATGGATTAAATGTACCACTCAAAAGATGGAGAGCTGTAGACTGGATAAGAAAACATAATTTATCAATATGTTGTCTACAAGAGACTCTCCTTAGACAGAAAGACAAAAACAGACTAAAAATAAAAGATTGGAAAAAGATTTGTCAAGCAAACTGCAATCAAAAAAGAGCAGGAGTGGCAATATTAATTTCTGATTAAATTGATCTTAAGAAAAAAACCACCATAAGAGACAAGGAAGGGCATTACATAATGATTAAAGGATCAATTGAACAAGACGATATGACCATAAAAAATGTCTATGGACCCAATGAAAAGACCTCAAAATACACAAATCAGACTTTAACAGAATTGAGAAGAGAAACAGATGACTCCACTGGAGTCATAGTAGGAGACTTTAATACACCACTTTCAATGAAAGATAGAACAACTGGAAAGAAACTCAACAAAAACGCAGAAGAGCTAAACAATACAATCCACTAACTTCACCTTATAGACATCTACAGAGCACTTCACCCAACAACAGCATGATATACATTCTTTTTCCAGTGCACATGGAACATTTTCCATGATAGACCATATGTTATGCCATAAAACAATCCATAAGAAATTTAAAAACATCAAAATGCTGCAACAAATCTTCTCGGATCACAATGCTGTCAAATTAGAAATCAACAATAGGAAGATCAACAGAAAAAGAGCAAACACATGGAAACCAAACAATACCCTCCTTGAAAATGACTGGGTAATAAGGAAATAAAAGATGAAGTGAAAAATTCTTTGAGTCAAATGAAAATGAAACCACAACATTTGAAATCTTCAGGGACAACAAAAGCAGTGATCAGAGGTTAATTGATAGCAATAAATCCACACATCAAAAAGAAGAAAGAGCCAAAATCAACACTTTAACCCAACAACTCCAACAAATAGAAAAAGAAAAGCAAGAAAAGCCAACAGCCACCAGAAGAAAGGAAATAATAAAGATTTGAGCAAAAAAATCAATGAAACATTTTTTGTTTCATTGAAAAAAAAAAAGACGAGAAGATGGTTTTTCAAAAAAAATCAATAAAATTGACAAACTACTGGCAAATTTAACAAAAGAAAAGAAGGAGAGAATATAAATAACATGAATAAGAAATGAAATGGGCAACATTACAAGAGAACTAACTAAAATAAAAAGGATAATATCAGGATACTATGAAGAATCGTATTTCAACAAACTTGAAAATCTGGAAGAAATGGGTAGCTTTCTAGAAACACAGTACTTACCTAAACTAGCACAGACTAAGGAGGAAAAATTGAACAGACCCATAAGAAAAGAGGAAATTGAACAGGTCATAAAAAGAATTCCCAACACAAAAGTGTCCTGGCTCCTACAGAGAATGATGCCAAAACATAAAAATGTATGGAATCCACCTATATTCATTTTATTAAGCAAGCCGAACCCTGATACAAAATACAGGCAAAGTTATCACTAAAAAAGAAAACTGCAAACCAATATCCTTCATGAATATAAACCCAAAAATCTTCAACAAAATCCTAGTCAATAGACACCAATAGCATATCAAGAAAATAATACATTATGACCAAGTGGGGTTCATATCAGGTATGCAAGGATGGCTCAACATTACAAAAGCAATAAACCTTATCCACCACATAAATAAAAGGAAAAGAACCATATGTTTATATCAATGGATTCAGGAAAGGCATTTGATAAAATCCAACACTCATTTCTGATGAAAACTCTCAGCAAAATAAGAGTGGAGACTTCTGGTAAGATGGTGGAATAGGCAGAAAGACTGCACAGACCCTCTTCAACAAAGAAAATGGGAACCAATTAACACACACACAGAAGATAATCCTGGACTCCTGAGCCTTGAAGGGAAGGATAAAAAAGTGGACTAAACCCCAACTAGCAGAAGAATTTGCATGAAAATACCAAAAAAGTAAAAAAGTAGACATATGAAGCTGCAGTCTGGCAGCAATCCTGATGGAACAGACAGCCTGGAGATTGCCGAGTGATGGTAGGACCTAAGAATTAAACTAAAAATCACCTCTGCTAGCCATGTACTGCACGGGGAACTGCTCTGGTGGCTGAGGAACAGAAGGGGAAGCACCAGCGAAGAGAAAGACAGGCTGAGCTGTGAACTTTTGCCTGTCCAGAGGGCATAGTCATTTTGAATGTTAACAAGCAGCTTGACCATTTTGGATATTTAAAGAGACAGTGCTTTCACAGATTCCAGGGGCTTAAGAACAGCTTCTTCTTGCCAGTAACCCCAAGAACACTCTGGACCTGGACGAATGAAAAGGTGTGACATTCCCCTTGTTACTTTTATATCCCATATCTGCTTGGTGAATGGAGGTGCAGCCATCCACCACTCCCACCCACCTTTTGGGCCTGCAGGAACTCCATCTCAGTCTGTGTGGTTGGACAGAGCCTGGGTGCCTTGCCCTGCCCTGCCCTGCCCTGCCCTCCCTGATAGATTTCTTTTTTTCTTTATTTTTTTCTGGTTTTTAGTTTCCTTCTTTTTGTCAGTTTCAAAACTAGTATTATTATTAATATTTTTGTCCTTTTTACTATTATTCTTTATTCTTCCCTTCCCAATTCCTAGTTTTCAACATTTTTCTTTTCCCAGTTCCTGGTTGCACATTTTTTTTCTTTTTTAATCATGGTTAACCCCATTCCTTGTTTTCCTTTTTGCATTTTTCCCATTTTTTTTCTTCATTATTGTCCTTTTCTACTTTTTTCTCTTATTGCCTTATCCCCAGATGTTGCAGGTTTTCCTCTGCTTCTTTTTCCATTTTTTTTTTTGTTACTGTCCCTGTGTTATTATATGGTGTATTTTTTGTCCATGTGCTTTTAGGTTTTTGATGGTTATTCAATTGTAAATCTTGTCTGAGTGGAAGACAGAAACAATCTCCATAAGACACAACTACACAACTACACCCACACCTCATGCAATGTCACTTACTGAGCAAAAGCCACCACCTCCTTCTCCACCAATGGGCCAATGATAAAAAAACCACAAATTGGATTTGTGCAGGAAATAATCTAGGCTTGATTGCCCTTCCTAGATTCCACTGATAACCTAATTCTCTCAGGCATTAGAACAAAACAAAACAAACAAACAACAACAACAACAAAACTCACTGCCATCAAGTCGATTCTACTCATAGCAACCCCTCCTTGGGTTTCCAAGGGGGTATCTCTATGGAAGTATATTGCCCAATCTTCCTTCCAAGAAGACACTAGACAGAGACTAAAATAATTATTTTAGGAAGGTACTTTAAAATATGGGGATCCCTGAAATATGAGAATCAGATATCATTATTTTTTGTATTTCTTGTTATTAACTCCCATTGTTTTCTGAATTCCATCTTTTCAGGTAAGAAGTTACTTTTGAATCTAATGAATTCACCTTTGAAGGAAATAAGTGTTTTTTTTTTTTTTTTTTCCCCTCTAGGTACTCTTATGATTCTTCTGTTTGCTCTGATTTTAGTTAATTGCCTCAAGGTGTTTAAGTATTGTTAAAATCACTGTTATGGATTGAATTGTGTCCCCCAAAATATATCAACTTAGATAGGCTGTGATTTTCTGTATTATGTAATTATTCTCCATTTGGAATCTGATGTAATTATCCTATGTGCAAATTCAAATTTCTATGTTAATGAGGAAAGAGTAGAGGAAGTCATGTTAATGGACCAGGATATAATTCAGAAGATTAGGTTGTTTCATGAGTTAAACTGTTTTGAGATATGAAAGAGACTAAAAAGGCAAGCAGAGATCAGAGGGTCCTCAGTACTACAGAGAAAGAATATCTGGGAGTGGAACACATCCTTTGGATCCAGAGTTCCTGTGCTGAGAACCAACTAGACCCAGAGCAAGACTGATGCCAAGATGCTCTGAAATCTCCAAGGGATGCTAGGCCAACAGATGTTGAAAGAGACAAAGACCATCCCCCTAGATCTGACAAAGAGAGAAAGTCTTTCCCTAGAGCTGGCACCATGAATATGGAATTACAGGCTGCTAAACTGTGAGAGAATAAATTTCTGTTTGTTGAAGCCATTCAATTTAATTTCAGTTATAGCAGCTCTAGATAACTAAGCATAATCTGGGAGAGTGGGCTGCTGCTCTAAACATACTTAAAATGTGAAAATGGTTTTAGGATTGGGTAATGGGTAAAGACTGGAAGAGTTTCAGGGTTCCTAATAGTAAAAGTTTGGATTGCCTTGAAGAGATTATTGGTGGAATTATGGATCTCAAAGGAAGTTCTGTGAGGGCTCAGAAGAAAGTGAGGAAAAATGGAAGCAGAGAAAACGAAGACAATTGGAAACAATGACAAAGAAATGGCTTCAACAGAACAAGGAGGTGCACAATACTGTGAGAGTTGACTCACAGAGTGAGATATCTGAGTTCCTTTGAGTAGCATGATCCCTGGATGAGTTGTGTGTTTTGGGCATTTATCCATAGCACTAGGTTTGCCAACTCACAGAACAAGAGAGCTGTACACCTCCAGGCTGAGGGAAAGTGGAGTGCCTCTGGGCACTTATACATAGAGCTAAAGAGCTATGCCAATGTCTTTCTCATTGTGGTAGCTTTTGTGTTACTGTGAGCCTGGAGACTATGCCACCATTATTCCCAATACCTGCAGAGTAACTCATGGTGGACAGGATTGAGCAGAGTAAGATACACTAGGAAGAAGAATGAGGTCATTTACTTCTGAAGAAATTGTCCACAGAAACCTTATAGATAACAGTGAAACACTGTCTGACATATTACTAGAAAACTTTATGAAGAACAGTGAGATACTGTCTAATATAGTGCTGGAAGATGAGGCTCTCATGTTGAAAGGTACTCAAAATAAGACTGAGGAAGAGATTCCTCCTCAAAGTAGAGTCTGTCCTAATGATGTACATGGAGTAAAGTTCTGGGACCATCATTTGTTGATGGGGCATGACTTGAAATGGGAAGAAAGGCTACAAACATTCATTAATAATAAGAATGTGGAATGTATGAATTATGGATCTAGGAAAACTGGAAGTTGTAAAAAATGATACAGAATGCATAAAGATTGTTAACCTAGGGCTCAATCAAACACCGAACTCATTGTCATTGAGTCAGTTCTGACTCATAGTGAACCATCCTTGGGTTTCCAAGGAAGTATCACTATGGAAGTAGATTGCCTAACCTTCCTTCTGAGGAGTGACTGGTGGGTTTGAACCACCAGCCTTCTGGTTAGCAGTCAAATGCCTTAAGCACTACATCACCAGAGCTCCCAACTGAGGGCTAAGTGAGCTGAAATACTCTAGTAATGGCCATTTTGGCCTAGTATGCTGGGCATGATAAATTGAAGAGAAATGGCATCACATTCATTGTCCAAAAAAAATATATTAAGATGTATTCTGAAGCACAATGCTGCCAGTGATAGGATAATATTCTTATAAGGAAGACCAGTTAATACGAGTATTAGTCAAATTTACATGCCAACCACCAAAGTTAAAGGTGAAGAAATTGAAGATTTTAACCAGCATCAGCAATCTGAAACTGACCAAACATGCAATCAAGAGGTACGGATTATTACTGGTAATTGGAATGCAAATGTTGGAAATAAAGCAGAAGAATTTGTTATTGGAAAATATGGCCTTGGTGATAGAAATGATGCTGGAGATTGCATGAGAGAATTTTGAAAGACCAATGACTTTTTCAGTGAAGATACCCTTTATTCAACAATGTAAACAGCAATTACACATGTGGACCTTACCAGATGGAATACACAGGAATCAAATTGACTACTTCTGTGGAAAGAGGTGATGGAGAATCTCAATATCATTCTTCAAAACAAGGCCAGGACAGGATACAAGATCAACACAGAAAACTCACTCTGATTCCTCTACACCAGCAAAGTGGTCTCAAAAAAGGAAACAAGAAAACCAATACCATTACAATAATAATAATAATAATAATAATAATAATAATAAACAACTTACTACAACTTAACTTCAGTTAGATCTGACTCCTTGGATTTCTGAGGCATTGTCACTACGGAAGTAGATTGCCCAACCTTCCTTCTGAGGAGGGGCTGGTGGGTTTGAACCACAAGTCTACTGGTTAGCAGTCAAATGCCTTAGGCATTATGCCAACAGAGCTCCCCCATTTACAATAACTAAAAAAAAGGTAAGATACTTGGTACTAAATCTTACCAGGAACACAAAAGATGTATGCAAAGAAAACTATAAAACACTACTTCAAGACACAGTAAGCAATTTACGTAAATGGAACAATATACCATGGTCATGGATAGGAGGATAGAACATTGTGAAAATGTGAATACTACCTGAACCAATCTATGCATTCAATGCAGCCCCGATCCATATTCCATCAACAGTCTTTAAAGACATGGAAAAACCAATCACTGATTTTATGAAAAGGAAAGAGTCATAGGATAAGCAAAGCACTACTGAAGAAGAAGAGCAAAGCAGGAGGTCTCAGACTCCCAGGTCTCACAACCTACTACACAGGAGTTCTGGTAAGATGGTGGAACAGGCAGAAAGACTGCACAGACCCTCTTCAACAAAGAAAAGGGGAACCAATTAACACAGATACAGAAGATAATCCTGGACCCCTGAGCTTTGAAGGGAAGGATGTAGAAGTGGACTAAACTCCAATTAGCAGAAGAATTTGCATGAAAACACTAAAAAAGAGACAAACATATAGAGTGGCAGTCTGGCAGTGATCCTGATGGCACAGAAGGATTAGATATTGCTGACTGGTAGTAAGACTGAAGAATTAACCCAAAAAGCGGCCCTGCTAGCCAGGCACTGTACGGAGGACTGCTCTGGTGGCTGGGGAATAAAAGAGAAAGCAGCGAAGAGGATGGCAGGCTGAGCTGTGGACTTTTGTCTGTCTGGAGGGTGCAGCCATTTTGAATGTTTATAAGCAGCTTGACCATTTTGGATATTTAAAGTTACAGTGCTTTCTGGGGAATAAAAGGGAAGGCAGCGAAGAAGATGGAGGGCTGAGCTGTGCACTTTTGTCTGTCCGGAGGGCACAGCCATTTTGAATGTTTACAAGCAGCTTGACCATTTTGGATATTTAAAGCAACATCATTCTCCCAGATCCCAAGGACCTAAGAACAGGCTCCATTTGCCAGTAAGTGGACAAGGACATTCTGGACCTGGACAACTGGGCAGGTGGAACATTCCCCTTGTTACTCGTATACCCCACACACTCTCAGAGAACACAAGTGTGGACAACCCTCACTCCCACCACCTCTGGACCTGCAGGAACTCCACCCCAATCTGTGTGCTCGGATGAACTTGGGTGTGCTGCCCTCCCCTGCCCCCGTGTTTTTTTCTTCTTTTTTCTGTTTTTTAGTTTGTTGCTTTTTGTCTATTTTAAAACTACTACTATTATTATTACTTTTATCTCTTTTACTATTATTCTTTTTTCTTCCCCTCAGAGGTTCTACTTCTAGGTTTTTTTTTTTTTTCTTTTCCCTGTTCCTGGTTGCAATTTTTTTCTTTTATGTTTCTCAGGTTAACCACATTCCTTGTTTTTCTCACATTTCCTTCATTATTCTCTTTCTCTACCTCATTTCTCTTATTGCCCTCTCCCCAGATACTTCAGGTATTTTTTTTTTTCTTTTTCCCTTTTTTCTGTTTTCAGTTACTGTTCCAGTGTGATTACATGTTTTTTAAAATCCATTTGCTTTTAATTTTTTGATGGTTATTCAATTGTTATTTTTGTCTAACTGAGTGGAAGACAGCAACAGTCCCCATAGGACACAACTACACCCACACCTCCTGCAGCTTCACTTACTGAGAGCCAACACTTACGTCTCCACCAACAAGCCTACAATAAACAACCACCAAGAAGAGCCTGAATCACCCTTGGCTGAACTTCACAAAGAGTTAACAGATATCTAAATACAACAATGTCACAATGTCTTGGAGACAACAGACCATCCCAGTCTACACAAAGAAGCAAGATAAAGTGGTAGAAACAAGGGAGCAGGATGGAGACCCAGAACACATCCCTGAGGAAGAAGCAGCATTGGAACTCTCTGATAAGGAATTCAAAAGAATTATCTTTAGGTATCTTCAAAGGATTGAGAGACAGACCAAAGAAATAACAGAAAAAAGCTTACAAGAATTTTGGAAGAAAATAAGAATAAAATGACAAAATAAATGAAAAATTAAAAATGATTCTAAATCTATAGATAGAAATCCAGAAAATTAATACTAAATTGGCGAAATAAATAACACATTGGAATAACAAAGGAGTAGAATTGATGTGATGGAAGACAGAATTAATGAGATTGAAGACAAATACCTGAATACTTCTTTGGAAAGGAATCAATCAGAAAAAAAGATAAAAACAAAATGAAAATAGTATAAAGTTCATTTGGGATACCATCAAAAGGAATAACCTACATTATGCTGTCTACAAGAGACACACCTTAGAGACAAAGACAAAGGTAGACTAAAAATCAAAAGCTAGAAAATGTATATCAAGCAAATGAAGAGCAGGAGTGGCATTCTAATCAAATTGACTTTAAGACAAAAAACACCCTACGAGACAAGAAAAGATGTTATGTAATGATTAAAGGATCAATTGAACAAGAAGATATAACCAAAATAAATATCTATGGACCCAAAGAACAAGCCCCAAAATAAATAAATCAGACTTTAAAAGAGTTGAAAAGTCAAATAGAATGTCTCCATAGTCATAGTGGAAGAATTTAATACACTACATTCAATGAAAGATAGAACAACTGGAAAGAAACTCAACAAAGATGCAGAAGACCTAAAAGATACAATCCACCAACTTGACCTTATAGACATCTACAGAACAATTCACCCAACAACAGCACAAAATATATATTTTTTTCCAATGGACATGAAATATTTTCCATGATCGACCACATGGTAGGCCAAAAACCAAGCTTTCATTAAAACATTGAAATACTGCAAAGCATATTCTCAGATCATAATGTTATCAAATTAGAAATCAACAATAGGAAGATCAACAGAAAAAGAGTAAACACATGGAAAATGAACAACACCTTCCTTGGGAAGGATTGGGTAAGAGAAGAAATAAAAATTGAAATTCAAAAATTCCTCAAATCAAACGAGAATGAAAACAGAACATAATAAAATCTCTAGGACACAGCAAAAGCAGTGATCACAGACCAAATTATAGCAATAAATGCACACATCCAAAAAGAAGAAAGAGCCAAAATCAACACTTTAAACCAACATCTCCAACAATTA